>NW_010243672.1:0-9574 GCF_000690775.1 Eurypyga helias | reverse complement strand
TATATATATATATATATATAAATGCCTTGGCATCTCTAAGCTCCTGTTTTAAATTTCATCCTAGAACATGGCACCACTAGTAATGGAGCATCCCCCATACTGTCCAGGATTATTGGGGAGGTTTAATGACTTCAAATCATTGTTGTGGGCTATCATTTCCTTCTTTTCTGAGCTAACAAATAATTGGTTTATGAATATTTTTAAAGGCTCCCGTTAAATAGAATTTGACTTCCTAAGTCTCTGTACCATCAGCCTTCAGCTTCAGTAACGATTAGGAGTGGAAGTTTGTTTTTCTTAATTGTACAGTGAGATTTTCCATTATTTAACCTGTGAGTGTTGCTTCTGACACAATGAAGATTCCTTCTGTTTGTTGAATTTTACTGAGTTTGAAGTTAAAAACAAACAAACAAACAAACCAAAAACAAACAAAAAAACAAACCAGAAGAAACACTTTTGGAGTTTGTTTTGAAACAGACAATCTTGCTTCATGCCTGCCCTGAATCTGAGGCCATCTGATCTGCTTGCAGACTTTGGGTGTATATTTTAACTTGGTTGCCTCACTTCTAAACTGCTCTCTTATTAAGATATGAACTCCACTCCTATTAATAAATGGGCCAGGTAGCAATACACCTGGAGGGTCAGTTTTGTGCAAAGATGAGAAAATAAACTCACATGAACAACTGATTCCAGTGAGTTTTGTGGGTGTTTTTTAAATCACTCAAAAGTGTTTCCAAGTCTTTCAGCTAAAATGTCAGGCTTTACCAAGTAATTGTTTTTTACTTTGCATTATGAAGTCTCTTTTTTGTTGGTTGCATATTAATGAAATGCATAACAATGATCACTGTTTTCCAGCTTTGGATTTTAACAGGCAGAAATGGCTGTTTTCATTCAGACTCCTTAAGTCAAAAAATTCATTGCATATCCGCCACCATATCATTTTTCCTTGTTAGGGGTGCAAAATGAACAGCTGGATTATGCCACTATAATATTTTCACTCAGGTTCAAAAAAAAATCGTCACCTATGCATGCTTCCAGCAAAGTATGTGTCAGTGGCAGCTTTCTTTTAGACTTCTGTAGCATAGATAAATAGTAAGAAAAAAGCAGATCTGTTTTGGAAGAATTGCAAATTTAAGCATAAAATGATGTCTCTAGCTTCTCTGAGGGGAATTATCATATAAAGCATATTAATATCATATTCATTCGCCATCACTGAGAATGCTGTAATGTTTGAAACGTATGATTTGTGAATATAAAAGTAAAGAAATTAACATTACTTCTGTGCTAGTTGCTATATGAAATGAAAATAATTAACCAGCTCCCTCACTCCCAGTGCCCTTGGATGCCACGCTTGCTAAGTCCACCATGATAGACAATATAATCTCCATTCTGGGAATGTCTACAAAAAATGAAAGCAGCTCCTCGAAGGAATTCAGGGGTCACATTTCTCTTTGCAGTGTTGTATAGCCAAAATGTGAGAGGATTTTTCAGACCTGCCTACCCCTTTTCTGAAGATGTGGTTAATGCAGTGTGGTCTTCTGTAATTTTACTTCAAAAGAAACTTTCTACTGGCAAAGCCACACGATATTCACTATCTCTTAGGCACAGGTTTTTTATTTTCTCCATTTACTCCTTTTATTGTTTTTATTTTAATCTGAAATAAGAGTTACACAGTTGAAATATAAATCAGATTTTTTTTTTTTTTCCCCTAAGCATGAGAGAAATGAGATTGTAAATTTTGTTTAAGGAAAGCCTGAAAAAACAGACTCCTATTTCAACAGTATTAGCAGCTCTGCTTCCTACTAGATAGTGTCTGGAAACCATCATTGCTCACCATACAGCTTACTAGCCTGCTGTAAAATTACTGTTGAAACAAACAACATGAGACCAGAAGGGGATTTTTCCCTCTGTGCAACGTAGAGGGTATGTTTATCCTTTGGGCAATCAAACTACTAGATTTTTCCCAGAAATAAGTTCAAGGTATGAAAATATTCGGAAACACTGCAAATGAGATACTTTGTAATACGACGCCAATAGAAACATCCTTTTTGTGAAAGTCCGTTTCAGAAGACGCCGAACTTCCCCCATGGATTTGGTTAATGGAGGTAAATGAAATCTTTGTGCGTGTGGCTGTCCGATTTTAAGGTGGTATTCACAGGTTCATTTCAGCCCAGGGAAGCATTATTTCAGGGCTGTCACATTTGACTCAGATTTCAGGATGGGTGTCAGCAGGGTAAAGAAGTGGCTTTTATAAGCTCCAGTGACCTCCTTCTTGGTGCCTCTGATCAGTGACTGATCCATCCGGTGACTGTGGGTATGATGATCTCAGGCAGGATGGTGTAAACTACAAAGCTTTTTTTATCTAAAAAGTAGAGGTCTGAAAGCATTGAGTCTGACATACTGCTTCTGAGTCGGGCTGCGCGTTCGCAGATTGGCTGGCGGCACAAATCTGCCGCTGCGCAGCAGGCGCGGCGACGGCGACGCGTCGGGCCTACCGAGACTGCGAGGTACAGCTCATGCCCACGAGTCGCCTGTTGGGGTACGGCAGTCTTACTGCGCGCTGGGCGCTGCGCACCGGAGAAGTAGCTGTTCTACACACGTACAGTCACCGTTTTCCGGGACTTTCAGATACCTGCTAAGTCTGTGCCCGGAGCAGGAAGGCAGCAAGCTACAGAGAAACATAATCAGGATGCAAATAGATGTCTGGATTAATGAATATGCCGGGGTATTTTGCAGGCTGCTTGTGGATGGCTTGCAAACAGCAGCAGAAATACACCGTGAGCAAAGTGGGATGATTGGTTTTGACTAATTTTAATGCTGACCTGGGGTGTTCGCATGAGAATTTCAATTCCCTGGTTGTAGTTTCCCTTATGGGCAGTGATGAGAGAGACAGGTGCTTCCCTGTGACAACTCAGAACAATGACTACATTCCTGCCTTGAATCCCTTTCTAGAGGGTTTGCCCATTTTCCTGGAGAATTAGGGAGACCGATCTCTTACTTCGTTAAATTAGATTGTAAATAAACACGTATAGTTCAAATTTTCTCTTAGCTATTATTAGGAGACCTTTTCAATATCCTGCTGCCACGGTTACACAGGCTCTACGCTATGGTGTTGCATCAGGGATGCTATCCTTCTGCGTTAGAAGAGGCTGAGGCCTGTCTGCCTGATTAGATTCACGAGTGCAATTTTAATGCTGGGAACATCTTGTGTGGCTGATTCGGGTGTTTGTAGGGGGGTTAAAGATGACCGCCTTTTGCACCTCAGTTCATAGGACTTGATTGAAGGCTGCCGTGCAAAAGACTTGGACTGGCACTAACACTGTAGAGCCTGGACACAAGCTGGAAAAGGATACAGACAGCAGAAATTTGCAAAAGGAGCTGCTTTGATAATTTTGCCTGTGGTTTGAGTGCTGAGTGCAGCTGTTAGTTATAAATTGAAGTTCACCAGTTAGTATGCCTGCTCAGGAACGTATATGTAAGCAAATTGATAAGGGAAACTGTGTGTTCTTTTTAGCTTGGAAAGGAAAAAAAAAAAGATCCTAGACGTGTTGACATTTTTAAGAACTGGTTTTGGCCATAAATAGCAACATTTTATGAACACAACAGGGATTCTACATAAAACATTCATGCCACTAAATCAGTGCCAGATCATTTGCTTTGGGTCAGAGTAAAGTGAGACCACTACAATTTTTATTTATTTGTCAGACTGCTTACTGTCATTTTTTTTTAATTAGCTAAGAAGCTGTGTTTGTCTTGCGTTCTTTCTCAATGTGTTCCCATTCTATGGAAGACCAGTGGCATATTTTGCTTCACATATTGGCAACCTTGACTGTGATGTGAATGGAAATTACATCTGCACTACTGTGCCATAATATCTACTGCAGTTCTGGCCACTTTTTCTGTCTTTTTTTTTTTCAGATTGTTCTTAATTTTTGCTTTTCAAATAAATTAATATACCTTGAAGTATCTTGTCTGATGTTTTTTAAATTCACACTGCATCTCCAATAATAATTGATGTTCACATAATGCCTCTCTGTCAAAAACCCCCAAATATTCGACAGTCAGCTAATGTGTCATGCCTGATTCTCGAAGGTGATGACTGTCCCACAGAGAAGGCATTTGCTGTTAGTGGGATACCAAGCTATACTTCGTGAAATGCAGCTCAATGTGGGATACTCCTTGGAGTATATGGGACCATATAATCCAGTATGAGTTAGATACAGGTGAAAGAATATAGTCATACATTCACCAACCAATGTCAAGATAAGGTAGGTTAATGTCTTAATGAGGTTTACATGGATATATAATAGGCTTTTTATTTCAGCATCTTATTTTAATGCAGACCTTGAATTACCGGTTTATTATTATTGTTTATAAAAAATTCAGCCCTAAATCTCATGTGATTTCAGTGTGACATAATTTGAGAAGTGGTTTTGTATCCTCATGGAAAAAATATCACAAAATATTAAAAAAACTGACCGTTTTCTCTGGGAACAAGTGCATTGTCTGTGATTAAGCTAGCAAATAATTTCTACCAGTTGTTTCCCTCAGTGAAATGTAAAATATTCTTGTCTGTGAAAATCAGGAAGACTTTATTTCCTGTTCTCTAGACTGTTCTGAAGAAGCATTAAAAACCTGAAGACTGAGTAAGTGCTCTACTTTCAGAGTTTTCGGGTTGCTCAGTCTTAGTTACCTTATTTTTTAATTATGAGGCAAGTATTCCCAAGAACGACATTAACAAAAATAGCTATAATGGAAACTTGTTCAGCATTTTTCTTGTCAGATTTCTGGAAGCCTTGATCCTGTGAATAAATACCTGTGTGTAACTTCATTGACATAAGTGGTCCCACTGAGCTCCACGAGCTTGCTTGCACATGTCTGACTGCAGTACTCAAACTGTGTATTTTACTGGTCTGTGGAAACTTCATCCATGACAGTTTTTGGAGGGCGAACCCTAATTATAAAAAAATCAATGTTGCTTTACACAAGGTAAAGGGCTGTCAAGGGCTTTTTTTCTTACCCTTCAAGGTAGTGACTTCACACCAACCTCATGAAGTCTGACAAAATTACAAGCAAGGGGAGCATGTCTCCAGGAGACCCATGAGAAGTTGTTTAAAGGTTGGTTTCTGACAGCAGTAGTATATTATATGTGGGTTTGCAAAGGGTGTAATTAATGAACAAATTCAGCTTCTGTGGCTTTAACTCTATCATGGCCTTTGGAAGAAATGAATGTTCATACGTCTGAACCTGTTAGATATGTTTTTATATAACTACACGTGAAATACTCTATGACTTTGCTATTTTCTCTTGCTTCCCCTCCATCATCTTAATGAATGTTGCTTACTTGGCGCACAGCCTAGTTCTGTCACAAAGAGTTTATGGAAAAGCATGCCAATATCCAGTCCTTCCCACTGGAGACGCTCTGCCACATGTTTAAACATGACCTTCTCAGAAGTGTGCGGAATTTTTTCAGACCAATCACCATGGTGTTTAGAGGGACTAAAATGTTGCATTTTAATGCCACAATGCTGTGTGGCACAAAAAAAAATCTGTGCCTCTCAGTCCTTTCAGGGATTGTTCTTTGATGCTTCTAACAGTTCCCATGTGCATATGCAATTAGTTTAATTTATGACCCTTGTTGCTTTCTAAATGTTTAATTAAGTTAATGCTTAGCACTGACTCATAAACCTGTAAAAGCTGAAAGTGGTAAACTGATTATTCACTGCACCTGCCCGCAAAATATGTGTTAGCAATGAAAGCTGCTAATCAGCAGTCATGGTGCTGAAAGTTTGCTCTCCAAGCACCTGTAAAGCATGGGCACGTTGAGGTGGGGGGGGAGGGATGCAGGAAGGGGCAAAATCGGCAAAAATCTCTTGCAAGAGTAAAGGACTTACATGTTTCCTTTGCCATCGTAGACCCATCTAGTGCTGCCAAGTCCTTCATAGTCTGAGGCCCAGTAATACAGGCAGGCATTAATGTGCAAGATAAACAGCAAGTATCCAGTTGTTCGAATGACCCTGTAAAAGTCAATGGATTCCTGTAAAACAACTTACATTTTTTCTTCCTTTCAATGTAGAACTCACTGCTTTTTTGGATCACCAACATTTATTCTAAGCACCCACTAAGTAATTCCCCACCTGTATTGATTCTTTGAAAAAAAACCAGCTGCCCGTTACCTGTCTCTCACGTTTGTCCAAGGTCAAATAAATATCTTTCCTAGAATATTTGACACAGGGTAATTTTTAAGTTCCCTGAAGACTTTACAATCCAGTTCTTCAACTGGCTATAAATATTTACAGAAATTTGAAGCTATATTAATGAGGCTAAAGGGTACAAATTAATGTGCTTGCCAAAGTCTGTTCAGGATAGGCTCTAAACTTGTGAACCAAAGCCAAGAAATGTCTGAGGTTAGAAATGAACTGCTTTACAACTGGAACAGGTTGCCCAGAGAAGCTGTGGATGCCCCATCCCTGGAAGTGTTCAAGGCCAGGCTGGATGAGGCTTTGAGCAACCTGGTCTAGTGGAAGGTGTCCCTGCCCATGGCAGGGGGGGTGGAACTAGATGGGCTTTAAGGTCCCTTCCAACCCAAACCATTCCATGGTTCTACAAGAGCTGTGCTAGGAAGCCTGCAGTAGATCCGCTAAATAGTATGGTTTAGTGGCTACAGCAGGAGTTCCATCATTCCTAATCCCAGTTCTTACGCTTATGGCTAGTTCTTTGAAGAATACCCGTGGTGAACTTCTTAAGCACCAAGCAGCTTTGTGTTTAATACAATAATGATCTCATTGTATATCTTCTACTCAGTGCAGGGGAATCAGAAGAATGATCTCTTGGATTCGGCTCTCCATTCAAATATTCATACAAGCAAGGGATAAATAGGCAGGGAAAGTACAGGACTTGCCTAAACACAGGGAGGCTGGTATGCAAGTTGTTTGTCTAATACATGTAGAATTCAGCACAGTTTGCAGGGCATAGTAACTAGATGCCTGGTTTTATGAAAATTTAGTAAGATCTAAGCAAGTTAGGTCTATAAACTAATTTAATGGGGGATAATATCTCTGTCATTGCTTCTGTGTTATGCATTCCGTTGCTGGTTCTTCAGGTGCCATTGCATGCCTTTCTTTGCCTCTCCATGCCAGTGAGCAATCTACCTACGTGTACTCTTCTTCTTCCGGATGCTGACAAATGAATGCCACTTCTCTGTTTAAATGTTGATGTGCTTCCAGGACAGCTCTCCATAGTGTTCCAGGCTATTCAAGAAAGCAGATAGCTGATGTGATCTAGGAATATTGCAATATTGACCCTTCTGTGTCTTCTGCACAAGTTTGAATCAACACTAGTGGACACTTGAGGTCTGAGTAAAGGTTCTGGAAGCCCTTGCTGCAGTATGTATTATATTTCTCTAGGCACTGGTTGAATGGCAGATAAGATGTAGTAACTTTTGCTAACTGTATTCCTAAAAACTCAAACTAGTGAGCTTGAGAATAGAATCCACTCTGGAACATACGCTTGCTGTGTTGAAGTTGAAATTATCCATTTAATTGGTGCCTTGTTGCTCGAATGGTGACCATACCAGGATCTTGGATCAAAGCAACTTTCCTACGTTCAAATAAAATGCAGTATTTTGTACAAATGTCCCATCTTTTTTATATTTTTAGCTCCCATTGGACGACTCTTCTGTATAACTACCTCTCCTCTCCATTTTATCGTAGAATTGTAGAATGGTTTGGGTTGGAAGGGACCTTAAAGATCCTCTGCTCCCACCCCCCCGCCCATGGGCGGGCCCCCCTTCCACTAGACCAGGTTGCTCAAAGCCTCATCCAGCCTGGCCTTGAACACTTCCAGGGATGGGGCATCCACAGCTTCTCTGGGCAACCTGTTCCAGTGCCTCACCACCCCCTCCAGGAAGAACTTCTTCCTGATATACAATCTAAACCTGCACTCTTTCAATTTGAACCCATTACCCCTTGTCCTGTCACTACAGACTTGTAAAAAGTCCCCCCCAGCTTCCTTGTAGCCCCTTCAGGTGCTGGAAGGTGCTATAAGGTCTCCCCGGAGCCTTCTCTTCTCCAGGCTGAACAAGCCCAACTCTCTCAGCCTGTCCCCATAGCAGAGGTGCTCCAGCCCTCTGAGCATCTTTGATTATATTTGTGCCTTTTCTTTCCTTACTTACCCTAATGCCTTCTGGTAAGCCAATTAAAACATATTTACTGTATAAATGTTTTCACCAACGAGCACCTCAAAACCCATGAGTCAGTGTTTTCTGAAGTATGTTTTAAAGCCTTGTATCAGGGCATAGCATGACATATTTAATAGGTGCTTTTGTAAATGCACTATATAGCATTTTGGTAGCACAGTATGCAGGCATTTTTTTCTACCACAACCCTTAGCAATGCACTGATGGGAAAGCCTATAGATAATAACGAGTAAATACTGTTAACCCCATACATGCTGAGCAATATTGAAGTCTATGTGCTCTACCATTTTTCAACACATCTTCAGTGACATTTAAAATTGCATTTTAGTTATGAAGAGTTCTCTATTTCACACATTTCAGGTTTCTGCCCTCTTAT
This sequence comes from Eurypyga helias, assembly GCF_000690775.1. Taxonomy (NCBI): domain Eukaryota; kingdom Metazoa; phylum Chordata; class Aves; order Eurypygiformes; family Eurypygidae; genus Eurypyga; species Eurypyga helias. The sequence continues at coordinate 1,004 of NW_010243672.1, read as the reverse complement.
GAGTATGACGTATAAAATCCACTTTCCAATATTTACATTCTGCAATTTACATTCTGCATGTGATTTAATACTGGAAAATATAAGTGGGCCTGTGACCAGGATGCAAAGACATAAGCAGCAATACACAGTGGTGGCACTCAAAACTGACTAACAAGGCAGAAGAGCTTTCCATAGTAACTGGGTCTGTCTTCCAGCTACTTTGTACATTTTCCAGGACCAGTGAGCTCTTGCTGTGGGTGTCTTAGCCTTTCTAAATGAGCACCTTCCCTGGTTTTTGACATGCAAATCAACATCACACCCTTCAAAGTTAGGGTATTTTGAAGATATACATCATTCATTCTCCAATCAACTTTTAAAGGACCATTTCCCATTCCATACTTTTATACAGTGTGAAAATCTGTCCCATGTAAAACTGCCTAACTGGGTGCAAATGGGTTTGCTAATTTGTTCCTATTTCCCTGAAATCCATATACACACAACATACTGTTACATACAAGCTAATTACTTGATTCAAAACCATCTATATTAAAAATATGTATCTCTCAGTACTCATTTCAAATATTATAGAAGATCCAGAAAAGTCATTGAATTATGACTCCAAAGCAAAGGAATTATTATGAAATTAATTAACTAATTAAAAAAATTCTCAATATAAGTTAAAAAATATAAGCAAGAGATGGGCAAACATTCTTTTTTAATGAATTAGAAACTGAAGATGATAGGGAGTCAGTGATTCAGTAACTGAAAAGTAATTTCTTAATCTTGTGGAAATTCAGAGAAGCCTTCTCTTGTACCAACAAGAATTTAAAAAAAAAAAAAACAAACAACCAACCAAACCACAAAAAAACACCAAAAAACCCAAACCACAGAAGACTCTTCAGTAAGTGAAAGGAGAAGGCAACATGAGAATAAGCTTTGTGGACATCAGCATTTCAAAAATACTTTAGCAGAACTTTAAAACTTCTAAGATTTATTTGGTTGGCATGGTCGACACGCTGGAGGGA
>NW_010243671.1:0-1215 GCF_000690775.1 Eurypyga helias | reverse complement strand
TTCCATGATTCTATGATTCTATCCTCCTCACCATGGCCCGAAGTCCAATCAAAGCCTTAGAGCTGGGAGAGCTTAAAGGAAACTGTGGATGGGACGGAGCCTTTTTGACTTCGGAGGGAATTGCTTGCAGTTACCATTCCGGAGCAGGAACGGAGCAGTTAGACTGAAGAAAAACACAGAGCAAAGAGGTTTAGTTACAATGGCGACATGAAAAAACAGGACATGGGTTGGTCCTGTGAAATTCTCTGGGTTTTGCGAGAAAGAACAAACAAGTGGATCGGGAAGTTTTCCGTCGTGATCCAGGTTATGGCTGTGGCACAGAGGAGATGTGTCTGGGTGATCACTGGGGCTGGAATATCAATACAGAAGTGTGCAGCTCGTGAGGGATAAGAGGCAGGAGAAGAAGAGGAGACATCGGCCTCTGTGGCACGGGTCCGTGTATCTGTTCTAAGCAACCTGACTGACTGTCAAAGGGGAAGGAAACTGCTGTACTGGTTTGGGCTGGGGGAGAGTTCAGGTTCTTCCCAGTAGCTGGTGCGGGGGTCTGGGATGGGTTTGTGCTGGGAACAGTGTTGATAACACAGGGGTGTTGTAGTTGTTGCTGAGCAGTGCTGACACATGTGAAAACCAGACACGCTGCTCCTTCTTCTCCCGGCAGATTTGTCTGTAGCATCTTGGCAACAGCTACGCAGTAAGGACCAGTCTGTTCAGAAGGCTCCTGGGCGGTATATGTCAAACACGCCCGCTGACACACAAGCCTGGGAGAGCCGTTATCATTCGCACGTGGCACCTCGAGGCAGAGTTGCCCAAACTCACCGAGAAGGTGATTTCCATGCAAGTGCTTTGGGTCCGGAGCTGTGCAGCCGCATCCGGGGTCGCACACGCTTTTCCTGGCATCGAAGGGGTTTGCTCCCTCACAGCTGGTTGGAGGGTGCTGTCCCTGCACATGCGAGCGGCGGGTTCGCGTTCCCTGTTCCACCCTCACTTCGCCCCCAGGAAGGTTGTGTGAGTTTGGCTGTCACACTGCAAATCATCAGCCAAAGCGCAACTGCTTCTGCGGCGCCCAGAGGAGCTCCCTCTCCGTGCCGGCACGCTCCGGGCAGCGGCAGGACTCGATCGCAGCAGCCTGTCAAGTCCAGAGCACAGCGTGTTTCTGTGCCGTGCGGCAGGTGCCAAGGCTCGGCCAGCTGGGCCTGGGCGGTTTGTCGGGGGGCG
>NW_010243670.1:685-917 GCF_000690775.1 Eurypyga helias | reverse complement strand
AGCTGGGGAAGGGGGGGAATAAAACCAAGGTAGAGGGGAACTGTTGAGCAAAAAAGCGCTCTCGTTGGACAGCTTTAAGAACAATGTGAATGAAAACTTAGCAACTCGGGTAGGAACCTTTGAAAATTCTATAATGTATACTTGAAATTCTGTTTGTATTAAATAAACAAATCGCATTTTCTTCTTTCTTTTAACACTGTGTAAGAGAACATTATGCATGTGAGTGGTTTGA
>NW_010243670.1:0-507 GCF_000690775.1 Eurypyga helias | reverse complement strand
CTCGGGCAGCTTCTGTCCCGTTTTTTAATGAGCCTTGCCACGTCCCTTGGGCGGGCTCGGCCCTCCTCGGTCTCACCAGCTGGAGGAAGCGCTACACTCTTGCTGCCAGCCAAGGTGCGGCGCTGCGCTGGGGAGACCTGGGCCTTGCCCCAGCCTCCGCCTCCGCAGCCCCGGCACGAGTGCCAGCACGGAGGTCAAGGGAGGCGGCTGCGCGTTGCTGGAGCTGCACGGCCGGGTAAGGAGGAGAAGTGTTCAAGGCCAGGCTGGATGAGGCTTTGAGCAACCTGGTCTAGTGGAAGGTGTCCCTGCCCATGGCAGGGGGTGGGAACTGGATGGTCTGTAAGGTCCCTTCCAACGCAAACCGTTCTGTGAAATAAGATCCAGCATCACAAAACAGAGCGGTGACTGCCCCGGTGGGAGAGGGAGAAGAGGAGCTACTTCCTGAACTCGGCCTTTTTCCAGAACGCTCTTCAGCTTCTGCCCCCAGGCAGCTGCCCACGCAGCTTC
>NW_010243669.1:1996-5469 GCF_000690775.1 Eurypyga helias | reverse complement strand
AACCATCCTGTGATTCTATGATCCTGTCGCAGCACCCGCAGCTGGCCAGGGCACCGCACGACGGAGGACACATGGCCAGCGGCTTTGCAGCAGTAAGAAACTTAAATGGAGAGAAGAGATGCAGTTGTATCAAATGAGTTTATTAAACAAGACACGGGGAGCCAGTACAGAGGATGTTTTGCCTCCACGCAGAGCGTGAGCATGATCCACCCGGCCCAGTGTGGTGTTGTACAGGGTCTGGCACTCCCACCTGGGGGAAGTCCTTGCTGCTACGTGCGTTGTGATAGCACCTAGATGCTGCAGGGCAAGCTGGGGACCACGGTGCTCCCTAGGTATAAAAATACCCACTTTGCCCTAAACATTAGAAGCATGTGGTGAGCCAGAGGGCAGATGGGGAAGCTTCACACCTTGGTTTTCCCAGAACCAAGCTGCCCTGAAGTTCCTTGTCAGCAAGAGATCCTGCTGTCCCTGAGTATGTCTCCCCTGTATGCTGCGGGGGAGGACAGTTTGTTGCTGGATCATCACAGGAGGAGACAAGCTCAGGAGTGTGTCAAGGGGCTGTGAAATGAAATTCTGGGTTAATGAGTGGCTCCGAAATCTGGTTTCTTGCCACCTATTGCCCTTTCTGGCTGACTGGCTGCGAGGAGCAGCAGTCTTACATAACGTGGTTTTTAACACAAAACGAAGTTGTGGTCCTCTGCAGTGCTAGAATTTTTTGCATTTCCTATGGGTATGGATATTTTGATGTCCAGTAAGGAAAGAGAAGATCCTTGTTGAGAGAGAAGAGCCCAGAAAAGCGGTAGTAGCCAGTGCAGGAGTAAGGGACAGTTACGTAAATGCTCTGACCCGGAGTGCCATGGTACTGCAGATATCCCAGAGAGGGGAGCTGTGTGCCTGTGAGACTTCAGAGCTAATTTAATAAATTGCTGTTCTGTCGTTACGAATTTAAATTCTTAAGAAGGACTAGGAAGAAAAGCTCGGGAAAACAGGGAAACGGAGCCTTTGTCACATGCCAGTTTAACTCTGCAACCTCTGACCCCCACCTCCTGCAGCTTCACATAAGCTTACCATCGTGCTTCAGCTGCAGGCGGGGGTCAGCGAGATGCGGGTCCCACCGCACAGGGACAGGATTGCGGAGCAGAGGGTTCAGTGCCTGCCTCTGCTCTGGCTGCACTGACAAGGTGAAACAGGCCCACCGGGGATTCTCAAATTCTGCTGACCTGGATTTGAACTGCTGAGCTGTAAAACAGGCTGCACCCGCCTTGTGTACGCAGTCCCAGAAGCAATCAGCCGCCGGTTTGGAGTCACGCCTGCCTCTGCCTCGGCTGCTTACCGGCGGCCGGCGTGTGAACTCAAGCGTTCGGGTGCGCTAATAAACCGCAGCGGCGAGGCTGGCCCACGCCTGGAATGACACAGACTTGGAGCTGGAAAAGACCTACAAGGCAGTGCAGTCGGCATCCTGGTCTGCGGGAGATTGCTTCTTAAAGGGCATTTGGAAATGGGTTTGTACAGGCTGGTCATAACAGTGTCAAGGAATTGGGTTTCCCCCATTTCCCTCCGGGTGTCTGCACCCTCCCCCGTGGCCAGCAGCTGTGCAACCCAAGTTCAAGCGCACCAAAGCCTTCAATCACATTTTCAAGCCACGGGCTGTTGTGGGGGCCAGCAGAAATCCTTCCCTTGCTGTTGTGGGCCAGGGCTGTTTAGATGCTTCCAGCCCATGGGCCTCTCTCCGAGCGAGCGGTTACCGAGGCAGCTGTACACGAGCTGTACACGAGCCACCCCATCGCCCCCGGCGTGTGGGTGTCCGGCAGCAGCTCCTGCTGTGAGCAGCCCTGTCTCCCTGCTTCCTGGACTTGGGCTGTTGCCTCCGGTGCCACGACTGCTCTCAACTGTCACTCCCAGTGTGCCCGTGTTGGCACCGGGGCCAGCTGCCCATGGGAGCACCCTCTGCCTAAAGTCAACTCTCAGGGAATTTCTAGAAGTGATGCTGACGTGCATCTGGTTTGTGGGCAGGCTTGGACAGTGGGGTTTCGCTAGTGTCCTCATTCTCTGCCGTTGAGCATTCCTTGTCACCGTTAGAGATGGGGTCAGTGGTGTCTCAAATTGGTCAGCAGAAGGTTTCAGCTTTGATGTCTCTGTTTACCTAAAAGCAGGCTGGTACCCAGCTTTCTCACGCGAGCTGCTTCAAGCACCGCGTGTACTGGGTTGTGTGTATTACGCCAGACTCGCTCCATGGCACAGCTTGCCAGAGGAAGCCTGCGAGGGGAGAGCGGTCACCGCAACCTGTTGTGTTTGCAAAGCTGCGACAAGTGTTTGCCAAAATTCCTGTGACCGTTCAGTCTAAGCTGTTTCGGCTCAGCCTGCCCAGCTCCTCCCAGTCCACCCAAAGCTGGAGTCGCCTCCGCTGCAGCTGCATTGTGCTTGGCAAACCCTTGGCAGCTTGAACCACTGATGCTCCCCTTCCCCCCGGAGCGCCTGCTTTCTGATCAGCGCGCTGGAGTGCCATTTGGACTGACAGCGTTGTGTAAGATGTGCGGAGCCAAGGCTGCTTGGAGACGCTTGCTGCGTTCCCCTAAACGCCTCTTTTCTGTGCACTGATTTGCTGCTTGTTTCCAGCTGAAGCTGAAATAGCAAAATTCCCATAGCAGGCAAGACAGAGCTGGGCTCTGCTTTGACTTGAAGCAGGCATACTCCTTCCGAGCATTGTCAGTGTTTGTCTGCAGAATTTCTCCCTGGTGACAATCATGGCATCATAGAATCATTTAGGTTGGAAAATACCTTTAAGATCATTGAGTCCAACCTAACACCACTAGACCCACCACTAAACCGTGTCCCTAAGTGCCACTCCACACGTCTCAAATCCCTCCAGGGACATTGACACCCCCTTCCCTGGGCAGCCTGTTCCAGTGCCTGACAGCCCTTTCGGTGAGGAAATGATTCCCAATATCCAACCTAAACCTCCCCTGGCACAACTTCAGGCTGTTTCCTATTCTCCCATTGCTTGTCACTGGGGATAAGAAACTGGGGGGTACTGGTGGATGAAAAGCTGGACGTGAGCCGGCCGTGTGCGCTGGCAGCCCAGAAAGCCAACCGTATCCTGGGCTGGATCCAGAGCAGCGTGGGCAGCAGGGCGAGGGAGGGGATTCTGCCCCTGTGCTCTGCTCTGGGGAGATCCCACCTGGAGTGCTGCGTCCAGCTGTGGAGCCCTCAACATCAGAAGGATGTCGGCTGGTTGGAGCGGGCCCAGAGGAGGCCACAGAGATGCTCAGAGGGCTGGAGCCCCTCTGCCATGGGGACAGGCTGGGAGAGTTGGGGTGTTCAGCCTGGAGAAGAGAAGGCTCCGGGGAGACCTTATAGCACCTTCCAGTGCCTGAAGGGGCTACAAGGAAGCTGGGGGGGACTTTTGACAAGGGCAGGGAGTGACAGGACAAGGGGTAATGGGTTTAAATTGAAAGTGGGGAGGTTTAGATTGG
>NW_010243669.1:0-1932 GCF_000690775.1 Eurypyga helias | reverse complement strand
TCTAGTGGAAGGTGTCCCTGCCCATGGCAGGGGGTGGGACTGGGGGGGCTTTAAGGTCCCTCCCAACCCCAACCAGTCTGTGATTCTGTGACCAGAGTCTTTCAAACAGGGAAGGGACAGACAGACTGCTGCTGTGCTGTGTGGGCGTGTCAGCCTTTGGAGGGTTTCCCAGCTGGAAAAGTCGTGTCCTGGTTTGGGGTTGGAGTTCAGTTTGGGTTCTGTGTTTATTTGCATGGAAACTTAGGACATGCGTTTTTCAGCTGTGTTGCAGAGTCAGTATTTGGGGTGTTACATTCTTTTCCTCCTGACTTATCCCCCGAAGAAAACTTCCTTTAGATGACATTTCCCCGTTTCACTTCACACGGCAGCATTGCCTCCTGACCATCTGACGTCTCCCTCTGCTCTCCAAAGCTGACTGAAATGCCTCCGTTTTCTTTTGAGCATGAGAGCTGGAAAACCGTAGCCTCTGCCTGCTCAGGCAAGCTGCCGCTCACGTGGCAGCCCCCCATGCTGCGGCCTCGGCCGCAACCACGTTCCTGGGGAGTCCTTGAGGATTTTCTTCCGTGCGCACACCCTAAAAGCAGGAGCTGCCTCGTTAGATTATAGCTGAAAAATCGCAGCCAGATGGTCAATCATGAGCTTCGGCAGCAGAAGGAGCAGCGATATTTTAGGTTCAAGGGTTTCCCATTATGTAAAGGCACAGACACAGGACTGGCTCTGGAAGAGTTGGATTCTTATTTCTTTGGGTTTACTAATAATGAAGGATTTACTGGCTTTGGGTTTTGTCCCTCGCAGGCTTTGGAGGTTGGCAGGATCCAACTTAGAGGCTCATTGCTGTTTTCAGTGAAAAGAGAGGCAGATAAGGCTTTGGTTTTATCCATGTGAGTGGCAGCTGCTTGCACAGGGGCGCCCCCCGGGCTGCCCCAGCTGCTGCTGCCGCACATCCCTTCAGGTATGTGGCATTACTGGGTTGTAACTGGGGAGTGCGTGGCAAGGGACCTCGGAGGAACCGAAACGCCGATGCCGACCTCGCAGTCTTCATTGGAAAAGCATCTTGGCATCTGGCACGTGAGCGGGAGACTGTGGCTTCTCCCTTGAGCAGTGTGGTTAACCTTCAGCAAGAGCCATTAAAATCTGGCAGCGATGGGTGAGGAGTGTGGATCAGAGCTGAGCTCTAACATAAAGTGGCAAGTTAGGAGTAGGATAAGGAGCTTGTGGACAGGCAGGAACACTGCCGCATCCGGCTGGCCTGTGCTCACTGTTTTGGAGCCGCTCCTCTTCGAGGCAGAGGCTGGGTGGTGCGATGAAGGAAGGTAGAAAGGAGCTGGTGGAGTTTGTGATGGAGAGAAGCAGCTGCCTGGGGCGTCAGGCACCTCTGGGCACTGGACCCTGCTGCCTCTCATAGTTTTTGTGGTCCTGGGGAGTTGGCCAAGGAGCATCTCCTGTGTGCTGGGCATGTCTGACCCCACCACAGCGTCCTCGTGGGCCCCAGCCCACCCAGCACACGCAGTGGTGCCGGCGAGCAGGCGTAGGTGCTGCGTGACCCCGCGGGGCTGCAGGCTGGAGCTGGGCTGACTTTAAGTCATGGGGTTTGCCCTCCTGACCCTGAAGACCTTGAATAACTCAAGGTTCAGAAGCAGTCTGTGTGTCTGGAATATTTCTGGCTCGCTCACCACGCTGGTATCTAGACACCCACCCAAAATAGCTCTTTGCCAAGGCGCATCTCAGTCGCGGCTGGCAGCACATCTGCGGCTGACGTCCCCAAGGGCTGTAACGATGTCACTGCTGGGGGGCCGCGGCGCCGCAGGGAGAAATGGTGCTGTTTGCTCCCAAGGCTTGTCCTGGCGAGGGAGACACTGCGGCTGAGGAGGCTGAGGAGGGGGCTGGCTCCTGGTGCAGAACACCCCTAGCTCAGCTGGCTGCTGGCCTTGT
>NW_010243668.1:0-19717 GCF_000690775.1 Eurypyga helias | reverse complement strand
GCCGCCCGGGTGGCCGCAGCGGGCTCTGGAGCCCTCACCCCCTGCCCCGCACCAACTGCGGCAGCGCTGGCGCCCCTTTCAGAGCGCGCAGCGGCCTAAACCATCTCGGTCCGCTTCCCCCTCGGCGGGGAAGGGTGTCTCCAGGTTTTCTGTCACGACAGTGGGGCCACGGTCGCTTGAGCCCAAGGGGAGCGGCCACCTCCTCACTTTACCTCAGGGCCTCAGCCTAACACACCGACCCGGGGTTCGGGTTTAGGGTTGCCGTCACGCACCCCTTTCTCAGCTTTCCTGACGCTGGTGCAATCCCTTCTTGTAACGGTTGGGACATCGAGGCCAGTTGCAAGACTGCGTGTGCACGTCCCTGCCAAGATTTTCCCATTGTCACGGCTCACTGAGTTCCTTCCCCTTCCTCCACCCACCAAATCCTGCTGGGTTACTGGAAACACTGCAATCCTAATGTACCAGTGTCTTCAGGCCACCTATGGCAGAAAGGGATTTTTCCAGGAAAGGCACTTAAGAAAATCTGTCATTCCCGACTTCTGTGTTGCCACTTGCAACTGCTGCTTCTCCCTTACTGAACAGGGGTGATAACCTATTTCGACAGTGTAAGCCACTAGAGGAGGGAGAAAGGAAGGGGGAAAAAAAAGCTAGGTGAATCTGTGTTCTCCGAGTTCCAGGACACAGCCAAAGCTGGGCAACCCGGTCCATAAAAAAATCCATTCCGGTCACTAATTCCATCACTCCCATAGTGACCAGCCAGCATGTGTGCAGGTTGCCTATAGTCCAGAGTGTCTCCTCCTCCCCCCAAACCTAAGGAAATTTAGGGGGCAGGCAGAGACACCAACCAAAAAACCAGACCCCAAAACCCTAGGGAAACAATGTCGTTTAACTCAGAAAAAGGCCATAAGAAATATGGATTTCTGTGTTACAGGGTGAGCTTCCAATTCCAAATCTTTGGTCTCATTTCTTAATCTCTGAGCCTCCTCACTTTGAATAGCACACCATCCTACCCTCCGTGCTGCAGCTGGTGAAGGTCACTACGTAGGCAGGCACTTTAATTAACGTGTTTAAAGCGACAGTTGGATCTTGTTACAATCGTGGCCTGAAGGAAAATCAGGCTGCCCATTGACTAGAGACGGAGAACACTCCGGTAACGAAGGCAGGACGAGGAGGTTCTCGTTCTCTTTCTCGAGGCCGGATTAGTCTGTAGTTCTGCAAAAGCCAATTTGCTTTTAAATGCTTTAGCTCCCCCACCTGCAAAATGGAGGAAAATGCCTGTTGCACAGGAGCAATGTGAGATTTAAATAAATCACTGGCAAGGTTCTTGGAAGTTGCCAGATAAAGCGTGTCACATAAGAACGGAGAACAAAGTAAATATGGCCGATAGCTTTATCGTGAAGGAAGTAGCGAATATCTTTGTCTCTATGACGCTGAGAAACAAGGAATGAACAGCCTCTTTCTACACTGTACCTTGCATTTGCTTGCTGAACGTTCCCTGCTCGATATCTAATTTGCTACTGAATGGAACTCAGAAGGGCCGGCGCGTTATTTTCTTAGCACATCAGGCACAGCCCTACAGAGAGCAAAATGCAAACAAAGAAACAGCCAGAAGCTTTCTTCTACCATCAAAGATGTAGGAAAAGGAGCAAGGGAAGGTGGCAAACCACTAAGTTTGCCCAACAGAGAGGCCAAAACAGGGGAAAGAAGCATCAAAAGCAGCCACAGGCACCTGAGAGGAAAGCACAAGCGAGTGGGAGGAAGACAACGCAATAATACAAAAATAAAGCCCCTGGCCCATTTGGGCACGTTCAGATTAAAGGGCAGGGGCCAGCCAGACTGAAAACTACCTTGGAGCTCTTCCCCAGGGAGCCAGGCATTGGGTGCTTTGGGGATATAATAACAAGGCTTTTGGCACTTCTGGTTGTGCCAACTCCCTTTATTACTTGTTCCACAGCGAGCTGGAGCCTCTCCCCTCCACGACGGCTTTCCCCAGCAGCCTTACCCGAAACCGTAAGGCAAGGCTATCCTTCTTCTGCCTGCAACAGCTGCAAAAGACAACGGCCACCACGCACCCCCCACCACTGCCTGACCCACCGAGGTACAAAATCTGCTGGAGCAACCTGCTAAAGACTTCCCTCTTTGGGCCATGGCGAGGACGAAACTCGCGGAGTTTCGGTCACGCCTCAGGCTCTCTCTCTACCCAGCAGACCCCCGCTGACCTAATGCATGAGAACATTTAGGTGATGCTGGCCAGCTGTGTTGTATCCTCACAACCTTAAGAGCACACAGGGAGCCAGCTCTGTGCCATGGTACTGCAGTGGTGCAAACTGGAGAGGCAGCTAGGAAGCTTCCCTTCTCTCCATAACTCCACAAAGATATATACCTGGGAATACCCTCACAAGCTTTTTAATGGCTTTTAAAACATTCAGTTCTTGCCCCACAGTTCATAGCCTTCTGCATCCCAGTAGCACGCGCAGTGTCACACAGCCCAGCAAAACCGGGGTGTGATGTCGGCGGACTCCAAGCCCCTACCTCTAAAACTTTTCTACAAGAAGTCATCCTCACAGCCCCACTCATCACCCCTAAGTAAATTTTGCTCCAGGTTTGGCATCCTCCGTGCACTGCTGGAACCTCAGGACTCTTCCCTGTCTAAGATCTTGGATTTCCTTAAGAGTTTTCACTCACAGTATAAGAGCAGGCCCTGTCGTTGGAATTTTCTCCATGGTATTTCTGATCTGTGGAGAACTGGACTGTTGGGAGCCCCGGGGCCCTACACTGGTGGCTGGGAGAAGTACATCAGCCCAGGAAAGGTGAGGAAAGCTGACAGCACTTGGGGCTTTTCATTGCCTCCAGGTAGTTAGGGTGTGATCCAGCCCCCTCCCACTTGAAGCATCTCCAGCCAAACTGCCCACTGATCTTTAATGAGCTGCAGGAGGCAGAAAGGACACAGACTGGTTTCCCCCACAAGCTTAGCTCGCCAGGTTGATAGTGGAGTGTTTTGGTGTAAAATGATGGGAAGAGCCTGAGTATCAGAGGTGTTGTTTCTCCTGGCTCAGAGATTCACTAGGGAAAAATGGTCCTTTGCCTTCCTAGATCTAAGGAGCTTGGCTTAATGCCAGAGAGATTAAAGGTGCTGAACTGGGAGGGAGAGGAGGATCTTGTCATTAACAAAGGACTGGTTGTAAATCTGGGGAAGGAGTCTATTCCATTATGAAGATATCTTCCTTCCCTCTGGGAAGCCTCTGACCTGGAGGAAGGGTCTGAGTTCAATGTCATTCCTCAGGCAGGTAATTAAGCAGGAGGCTGGTGGAGGAAGCAATCTCTTCCATCTCTCCTTCCTGCTCCTGTCTCCATAGACTTCTTACACCATGAGACCCAAGTCCTTACCTGTGCATAACCCTTACCTATTGCCAAGTGTTGGGAAAGCTGGGACTTCAGGAACTGTTATGAAAAGGTCACTGAACTGCTAAAATCTGACAGCACCTCCCTCACATCCAAACCACAGCCGCCAGTTTGCTCTCTGCACCTCCTTCCACAGCTACAATAAGAAGTGGGCAGCCCAGCAGTTAATGCTTGAAACTCAGAGTAATTGGAATTGCACAGGGCCCAATTCCAACCCTGCTATTGTGCAAGTCTGGGAAAGGCACCAATTCTCCCTGTGTTTTTCTCCCCCCCCCCTCCCTGAGTGAAACAAAACACCCATCAAGAAGCAGTCTGGCTTGCCTGAATGAATTAATAGCTGTAAAACTACCTGAGCTCCACACAGGTCCATCAAAGCCATTAGCAGGACTCTGACACTGGCTATTGCTCCCTCCTTCAGCAACAAGAGGCAAAAAGCGGCTACGCCAGGCAACTGCAGGATGACCCAGCCCCAGAGGGAGGGCTGACATCACGGATACCTGACAGCAACATTTACCCATCGTGTCTGACATAAACTAGACTTGAACCAGGCAATCTCGTAGCCACCCTCTTTAGCTCCTAAGGCTCAGAGCCTTAAAGGTTTTAAGCATCTAAATAACATCAGCTGCCTGAAACCTAAATGCCTTTGAAGAGCAGGGCCTCAGGATTAGGCTGCTAACCAGAAGAGCCTAACTTCATGCCACCGGGAATACCAGCCCTGATGTCTCACCTGATACTTGCAAGGAGGCAATTGAGGATTGAGAACCCACCTAGTTAATTAAAGCGGCGTAGTATCTTGCTTCTTAATAGGGAGATACAATCAATGTTAATCTTTTGGGCGTGCTACTAAATATCCAAAGGGGATGTTTGTTTTGCAATTTCCCTCTTCCTTAATGGCAGCTTTTCCCTGCCCTGCACAATCAGTCACCCTGCAATTCACAGCTATAAACATTTTGGCTTGCTCGATAGCTGTAGCATTTCGGTGTGTTTCACCTTGAGCTTCACCTCATCCGTTATCCCCTGCTCCTCTGTGGCAGAGTTTCTGAGGTGATCTCCTCCTGCTAAGCTGCACGGGCTGTGAGCTCTGCACAGAGTTTCCCCCAAGCTCTGGATGCCAAGCTGATCCATACCAGCACCTGAAAGAGCAGTATCAAAGCAGAGCCAGCTCCTTCCTTGGGCCACTCCGGGACAATGCAAGCCATTTGCCAGAACCACCAGAGACAGCAGAGATGTCCATCTCTGACCTAAGGAGATGAATCATAGAATCACAGAATGGTTTGGGTTGGAAGGGACCTTCAAGATCATCCAGTTCCAACCCCCCTGCCATGGGCAGGGACACCTTCCACTAGACCAGGTTGCTCAAAGCCTCATCCAGCCTGGCCTTGAACACTTCAGGGATGGGGCATCCACAGCTTCTCTGGGCAACCTGTGCCAGTGCTTCACCACCCTCTCTGTGAATAACCTCTTCCTGATATCTAATCTAAACCTCTCTTCTTTCAATTTAAACCCGTGAATTAGAATGAGAGATGGGGTAGACTGAAAAGGGGAATGGAGAAGGCAGGGGACAGGAGGGGTAGTCAGGAGAAGGGCAGGGGGAAGCGTAAGGCAGGGGAAAGGTGAAGGAACAGAGGCAGTGGGGTGAGGCAGGATGTCTAGGGAGAAACAGGGATTGAAACAAAGGCATGGACATGGCTTAGAGTCAGAGATGAAGTTTAGCTGAGGAGCCAACATACATGGAAGAGTGGAGATCACGTGGAAGAAGATGAAGGCAGTTGTGGGTATGGATAGAAAATCTAGTTAATGGAGATACTTAGATTCCTATGTGCCAAGTCCTAGCTATGGAAGCAGTTCTGGGGTTGCTATACAGTCGGCGTAGCAAGGGCCAAAAATAATCCAACGGCTTTTCACAATGGTGCTTGAGAAATCTGACAAATGTCTGGAGAGGACATGTCTAACAGGTGACAGGAGAGGATGAAACTTGGTATCCTGGAGACTCTTCCTAGGCATAAAGTTTGGGAGGCTTGGGGACAGTTGGCGAGGAAACAGCAGAAGGAGGTGGCATTCGTATTTCTGGAGGAAAAAGAGCAAAAAGGGTGTGCAGAGAATATGAACGGATTGTAGGAAAAGCCATGCTGGCACCATTGTTCCCAGCTCTTGGGCAACCATGTGCAAGTGCCCTAGATGAAGCTGGCTTTGCCGCAGGCTTTACAGCTAATGCCACTTTAACTTCTGACATGTCACTAATGGAGGGAGATTTAACATGTATTTATTCAACGTCACTAAAAATACTCCAGCAGTTGCGGGGGAAGGAGGATAGGGCTGATCGATGGGGTGGGGGGCGGGGAGGACCTGCACTTCTGGAAGGACCGAAACGTGATGCTCACAAGCAGGATTTGGAAAGGCTGACCCCCAGTAACTGCTGAGTATCCCCTGCCATGAAAACCTGCTGTCAAGTGTCACGTCAAATCAGGGAGACTGTGGGCAGAGGCTGAGAGACGCCCTTCTCTTCAGTGCAGCCTGATGGATGGAAACTAATTGCACTGCTACAGCATTGCCTGAACCTGGCAGGTTCTCACTGGAAACAACCACTGTTTCCCTGGTAATGAAAGAAAGGTTTGATCTGATTTCACCCCAGGTGAGTATGTTCAGTACAGCGAGTCCCTTTGCCACTCTTAGCACTCGCCCTGTTCGCCGCGAGTGGTAATCCGGCAGGATTCCATCTGTTTCACAGAGCCTGCTGAAAGTGTGGGGCAGTAGGTCACCCGAGAGGACAGCTGGGTGCATCATCCTCTTCTTTCCCCTTCTCGGACATGGTGCCAAGCCAGGTCACTGTCTTCTGTCTTGTGCTTGTCTCTGCACGGGGAGGCTTGGATCTGCAGTGGAGGGTGGCAGAGGGCCTTCTCTCTTCCTGCCCCAGAGCTGGATGCGGCCATGCCGCACAGACTGGACAGGCTGTTCAGATCTGCAGCTAATTCCACACTCTGTGACCTGGAAGGTGGGCGACATGCTGGGCAGGGGACCACAGCTCCTTGCACTCCCTTGGCAAACCTGCCCTTGCCTTCCCTGGGATAATGGCAAGAGGATTTAATAATTCCCGGGCCAGGAGTGGCCATGATGTCCCGACTCCTCCAGCCCAGCTGGGCTTTTGGTCAGTAAATCATAAAGTAATAGGAGGCTTCTCTGCCCACAGTATGCAGCTCTGTCCCGGTGCTTGCTAATGAGAGATGGGCTCACATAAAATGCTAAGATTCAAGCCTCCATGAGTTCCAGATTAGACAGTGTTTGGATGCTTTGGTGATTGGCACCTCAGAAATTACATAGATAGACAGAGCACAGTGGAAATAGATGGGACTTTGCAGCTTTGGCTCTTCTCTGCTAGTTATAATTATTTAAGATGATGTTTCACATCACATTCAAGCTCCTGTGCAGATAGCAGAGGCAGAGAACAAGAGATCTCAGCCACCTAGGAGAGGATTATGTGGATATGACAATGTTCAAACCCACTGGGCTCTGCCACGCTGCATTATTTAAGCCCAGTAACCAAACTTAGTAACCAGCCCCGGAGGCGCTGAGAGAAAAACACAGCTTCCAGAGCTCCTTCCCTGCAGTCTTGTCGGCTCCTTCCCTTAAAGGAGCCACCAGCTTTTCTCTGCCTCTCTCGGCCCCACCAGCCAGGTCTGACCCCCACTGCTCCCACGGGAGCAGTGAAGCCCTTTGTGTGGCCTGGGTACCAGCCATCGCACACAGTGTGGGGCCGGGGGAGGCCGGTGCAGAGTTACCCACTAGAGCCGTTCCAGCTCCCAGCCTTCAGGATGCCAGGCACAGAGGTTGCGTGTGTGCAGTGAGGTGTGAGCTGAGGTATGGATAGGCCAACCCACAGCCACCGTATGGCCTGTCTGGACAACTGGCTGTTCCCAGACATAGCTCTGTACTGGATACCCACGGATACCCACGTGTGCTCCGGCAGCTAGCGCTCTCTGCTCCGCCCAGACTGGGCTCTCGCCTTCTCTGGGAACTTTGAGGCTCCAGCTAAATCTATGCATGAACATGCCTGCTGGTCAAGTGTGTGGACAGAAGCTATCCTGGACACACGGACAGGCCCAAACTTGTGTCTGTGTGAAGATCCCTTGCAGCTAGTGGGAGGAGGTGGGCCCAGGTCTAGCCCTCCCTCAATGGCAGGGCTTCGCCACTGCTCCAACACATCACAATGCCAAACGATAGCCCTGGATAACCAGATTTCAAAAGGGAGTCTGGGAGGCGAGGGCAGAGCTTCTCTGGCACCTCAGACTGTTGGTCACCTGGCTTGAGCTCAGTGAGCAGGTGCCATGCCACACCGCAGTGAGCCCTTGGCTCCCTGGTAAGACGGGAGTGCCCCAGTCCATGCACCAAGCTCTCTGGAGCAATCTGTGGGAAGGAGAGGTGGAATGGAGTGAATTTAACCAGCACTGTGTCAAATGCAAACACATGTCCGCTGTGATGTTTGTCATCACAGGGCACTGATCTTGTACGTATGTTTGAGGCAACGCTGCTTAGCTTCCTGCCGATTCTGACCAAGCTGGCTTGAGAGACCCAGAGTTTAACTTGGCATGTAAAGAGATCATTTCAGTAAAACCCAAGCTCAGCCTCAGGGAGCCACGGAATAGTGCTGAGACCTGCTGGTACTGTAGGTGACTCCCGCCACCATGGCTATTAACTGCAAGGCGTGCCCTCTCCACGGCGGCGATCGGACGCCGCAGCCTCTTAAAACTGTCTGCTGTCTCTCAGATCCCTCCCTGGCCTCGCGCCCAGAGCCCTGGAGGCAGCGACTCAGAGACTGGTGTTTACAAACACAGCCTTTTAAACCTGGGGTGGAATGAGAAAAAGGAGCAAGACCAGCTGAAGGGCCCTGGGACGAGCAAATCTCATCAGAGCTCACTGGGAACATCTTCCAGAGCCACCTCTCTTGACCTAGATGAGCCCCGGCTGAGCGGCCCGGAGAAGGAACGATGGCAGGCCAGCGGTGAGGGGGCTCTCTCGGCAGTCAGGACTCCTGCCAGGTCTGCCACATGCAAGCTGGGCCCCTCTGGTGGCTACCATGCCAGGGAGCATACAACAAGACTGATGATAAAGACCAGCTCTGCAAGGAAAGAAGGCTTAGGGGCTGCTCAGTATTAGCTAGTCATAAAATCTCTGCCATCTTGTGCCATTCCCAGATGCCATACTGTGGATATTCAGGATTGATTTTTAACTTTTTAACTTTGTTGTTGTTGCTTTTGCAATACCCAGCCTGACCAAACTCGAAGATGAGTTATTTATCACATACCTCAAATGCCGTGACACATATGGCCTGTTGCACCAGTGCCCCTACGCTACCCCTACCCCACAGCCATTCTATCGGTAAACCACAGGCTCTTCCCGGTACTCCCATTGTTCCAGTTGACCACCAGAGCCGATACCAGCATTGGCCTCTGGCGGATGGTCCCAGCAAGCAGGCGACACAGCGTCAACCGAATTCTTCTCCCTCCCTGAGCCCCCATGCCTGGTCAGCTCTTCCCTCTGCCGCACAGACCCCCACCAAGGCGCTGCAAGTCTGTGCCAGTGAGGATGGCAGTGGTGACTGTGATGTGGACATCAGCCCTCGGAGAGCTGTCCTCATCCAAGGCATTTCCTCAGGACACGGAACGCCGTCAGCTGCTGGCTGGTTCCTGCTGCGCAGCGCTGGGTGTGACACCCGAGAGCGGGGTGATTTTCCATGAAGCCAATTTACTCGAGTCCTTTCTGAGGTCTTGTCTCGGGGGGGAAATTCTCCAATGCTGCCGTTGTGGGAGAAGTCATTCCGCAATAACTTTTAAAATAGCTGCCCATGGGGACACAGTAGGCTGGAAAAACAGTCATTTCATTCTGGTGTGATCACTCCAATTTGTGAGCCTGGCTCTTTCTCCTCCCTCCCTTCCCCCCTCCCATCCACTGGAAATCAGCTTGCTCGATGAGGCTGCAGGCTCTTCGCAGGCAAGGATGAGGGCCGTGGTTTGGCCTGGGACAGGACAGCCGCCCAGCTCCACGGGCTGGTGTGCTCTCCTCGCTGCTCCCAAACCAACAGCGAAGTGTGCAAACGTGCTAGCCTGGGATGGGGATGGGACTCCCCAGCCTCCTCTAGGGACCCACACGGCAATCGAGCTGTGAAAATAAAAATAACGGTCCTGGGGAGAGCACAGCAAAGGCTTCCAGCAGCTGTGACTAACATTAAACACTTGGCAAAGGGCTTCTCGCTCACTCTGCCTCTCCCACTCTCCGGGAACCTCAGAAACGGCATAACTGGAATCCCTGGGTAGGAAAGGAGAGGATGAAGAACACGTAGATGCCCAGCCTGGAATTTCCTACAGCTATTGCTTGTACCAGGCAGATGAGGGCCACGTGCAGCACCTCCAAAAGCAACTCACAGGAAGAGAAAGGCATCAGATTGTTTGTGTGAAATACGTACACCAGGGCTGGTAGAGGGCAGCCCAGGCCTCTGTTTCCTTGGATGTAGAAGCAAGGCCCGGGGTTTTGCCAGCAGCCTGCCGCCACCCATCCTGTGCTCTTACGCTGGCAGGGATGTGTCTGCAGCAGCAACCATCCGGGCAGAGGAGATTTTCAGGACGGGTTACTTGGCAGGGAGGGAAGGGGCGAGTGGGTGTGGAAGAGGATAAACCTGTCATGTTCCTCAATTGCGGTGCAGAAACAGGCCTCAGATTTCCTCCTCGGGCTCAAACATACCTGGGCAGAGCTCTTATCAGCGCTCAGCTGCACACTCACGCAGGCGAAGAGCCATCCCTGCCCAGGCACTGAGCCCTTCTCGGGACTGCAGGCTCCCCTCTCCTTCTGCCCTAGACTGACCAGGTACAGCCCTCACTGGGGCTGGCCAGGTTGCAGCTGAACGCCACGGGAGACACGTGGATGTGGCAGAACCACACAGACATAAGCTGTTCTCTGGCACAGGCAGGATGAGGCAGTTGCCTGTGGGGGGAACTACTTGAGCGCTAGCATCCTGCTGACTGCCCCTCCAGAAAGGCAGGCTCAGGAGAGAAACCCCTTGTAGCGCCATTGCGCTCTGTCCTGTCTCCCCCACACCACGAAGGATGTGCCGCTGGTGCAATACCCTTCTCACCCAATGAGTACACCCGCCACGGCCCACCATCGGCTGCTGAGCAGCAGCCTTCCTCCCAGCCAGACCATCCTCTCCGCAACCCTAACCTCTCTGAGGACTGGGGAGCAATAGCACTTTTAAAGCAGTCTGCTCTGCAAAATGTGGCCCCGGTTTTGTTTGCGCTGAAGTCCAAAAGCAGGAAGAAGATCAGCCTTTTAGTTTTTTTTCCAGGCGGTGGATAAGTAACCTCTGAGACCCAGCTGCTTACGAGACACGGGGAGAAAATTTCTAAAAGACAGCGATAAAGAGGACGTGGGTGCAAGGGGAGGAGGAAGGCGGGGAGGGGGAGAGGAGGGATACGTATGTCACAGCTTACCTCAGAGCCAGAATTAGAAGCTGGGTGAAAAAAAAATAAAATCACAGCAGGAAATAATGTGTGGCTTAAAATAGCAACATCAAATGGGAGCGAGAATGGGGAGTGGGTGGCATTTGAGGTTGCTGCTCTGTTCCTCCCTCAATGGCAGGGTGATTAATATGTCTACGCTACTTGTGTTTATGTAACAAAAGGCACTAAAGGCCAAAGCTGTATTTTCACTAGCACTGCAGGGGAGTCTGTGAATCTTTTCTTCCCCCCGTAAAATTAAGTGGGAGGATCTGCACTTGCGCTTCCTGCCCCAGAAACAAACAGCAAAAAGCCTACAAAAATCCACGCTCCAGCACTGCACGCGCAGTTCCATTTCCAGGGCTTGGCAGGGCGGCACGGAGACCTTGAAGGCTTTGAAGGCGTTCTGCTGCCTTCCCTGGCTCCCCACAGAAAAAGCCTGTTCCCAGAGCACACCTGTAAAGGCGGCGGGCCGCCTCTGGCTGGAAGCTGCGCTGCAACAGCCGGCAAGGTACCACTGCGTGTTACTACACATTCTCCTGCTCGTTCTCTGTCTTTGCAGTGAATCATAGATCTCCGAGACGGGTCATGCAGTCCATTTCGTTGTCAGCGCGGGATGGTTCCCAGCCGTGTACTTAATCCCTCACGTTTCTCTTGGGAGACAGTGATTCAGACCCATCAGTCTTTTCTCTACACACCTCGTATCCTGAGAACTGGCATTCCAGACTGGCAAGCACTCCCATGTTTTGCTACGGAAGGGATATTTCTCTTGGGTGCATCAAGAAGCGCTCAGCCCACCGCGTCATTGATGACTGATGACGCTGAGGTTACCTAGCAAAGCGGCCGAGGGAGGCATGCACTGGCTTTTCAGTCTGCATGATCTCCTCTGGGCTAATAAGCAGAAGAGCCCTGCCCTGAACAGGCAAAGAAAGGTGGGAACGGGTCCCACGTGAGGTCCAAGGGCTCAGTACCTCCCGCTCACCCGAAAGGCGGTGTGCTGGTACAGCTCACCCCTCTCAGCAGTTGGTCCCCTCAGAGGGCAAAGACGGGAGCCAAAACTTTCCCTCACCTGCACACGCAGCCAGAGCCTGCACCCCCTCCCCAGTCACTCCTATCAAAACATCTGCGTGGAAGTATCTGTACGTGCACACAGTGTAAGGCCAAGTGTACCGTGTGATAAAAACCTGCTGCGCGGGCTGGATTCTGGTATTCTGACATCAGCAAATCTCTTTGACATAAGTCGGGTGGCGCTGCTGTCAGAGGAAGGAGAATCTGGCCCAGATCTGATGCACATCTTCCCACAGGCAGGCACAGCAGCACGATTTGTTTAAACATGGCATGCTGGTGGCTGCAGACAGAGATCACTCCCACCAACTCCATCAACATGTATAATATCCTGCTAGTTAAAGCCAGCCCTGGTAAATATCTCCACTGTGTTATCCCTCCAAGCAAATGTAGTACCTGTATGGAAGAAATTCCTCAGAACGTTTCCTGTCTGGAGCTGACGCTTGCCAAGGACTGAATTTCCTGTGAGGCTTCAGTTGGGAATGCAAAGCAAAGAAGCTAACAAGAAAATGAGATTATACATATTTGAACCTGCTCTACACAGATCCTCCTCAGCAAGCACATTCCCACTCCCCTTCCAACTCCTATTTAAATCAAAATGAAGCACTTTTAGATTTTCAAATATTGGCTGGGTTTTATTTTTCATTAGTAATTCTCATATTTACCCCGCTGCCTCCCTTTCTGCCTGTTTTTTTTCCAGCTGCAATTCTCTGACTTAGACATCCTGAAAATGAAAGAGGTTGTTTTTGCCGGTAGCAAAGTGCTATGCATCCTTTCAACCATCTGGAAATGGATCTTTTATTCTTCCCCTCTCCCATCCACACACGCACGTGTACACACACAGCCAAGTCTTTGTCTCTCGGAATCATTTCCCGCACCAAAGCTGATGGCCGTGAAAAGAATTCAATAAAAAAGTTCCACAGGCATTAGGGGGCTGAGACAGAATAAACAGGGCAACTTCCTGGGCACTGGTTCTCATCCAAGCTGCCACCTCAGGAGGAAACGATGAATGCAATGGAGCGTACGGCTCAGTCGTTAGAGATTAAGAGAGGTAGTTAAGGCTCCTGTGTTTTTGCCCTGGCTCTTCTACAAATTTCCTTTGACACCAACAGCAAGTTGCTGACCTGCTCGGTGCCTCAGCCCCACAGCTATAAGTACGGGTACAGATACTTTCTAACCCCGTGTGATGATCAATGTGTTCGTGTTTGTAACGTGAGCTGATCTCCAGAGATGAAAGAAGTAATCTACAGTGAAAATTGCCATGATAGCTCTATGCTGAGACTAATAGAGTCAAGCAGGACAGTCTGGGAGCCAGGGACTAGAGTTGATCATCTCTTGCCCAGAGGCAAATGTTGTGAGCTATGTCACCACACTATCCAGATGACTGCAGGTCTGCAAGAGGAGACAAAGAAGAGCCAGAGCCACACTGGCTGGTACAAACATGCTTACGGTGTCCAGCTGAGAATGAGTAACAGCTGCTTGCTCATCATCCTGATTGCTGTCACTACTAGTGTTTCTGAGTGCTGAAGTGTCCCAATGCTGTGACTCAGGGCTGTGAGTCATGGGCTGTTTGTCTCTACCTCATGGAATCACTCACTTGCTCTCTCCGATGAGATTGCAGAAATCACAGATCATCTTGGGTCTCCTACAGTGCTAAGTCTTAAAAATATAGGCAGATATTTACCAACACATCCAGAACAAAGTCATTCTGTCTCCACTGACTATCAGGGATTTGTATTAGAGATCAACTTCACACCACACCACACCCCCCGCCCAAAGAATCTGGAAAATTAGAGGTCTGTTTTTTTCCTTCTGTGGACATGTAATTACTATATCCCCAAAGCTCTAGTAAATCTGGACTAAACAGGATGCAGGGCAGGTAGCATTCAACTTTTTGCCCCTCCTGCTTTTACCAGTCACATATTTAGACCTGAAACGCTGACAGCAGGGTACATGGTCCTTTTTGGCACTGAATCTGCCTCATCCTTGTCCAGGCTCTCCAGCCTTCCTGGTGAGGAAGCTTTGATGTGGTAGCGTTCCCCAACCTCAGTGCTAGGCTGCAGGGAGCTGCGTGCAGGGCTGGAGCAGGACCCCCCTCCGAGCTGGTGGGCAAGACCTCCGAGAGGACACCCGATGCTCTGGAGGTATCCAGACCTGTGTTGACCACATACAATGCGTCGGACAATTTTCCCATCTACCGACAGCGACAGCAGCCAGCTGTGCATTCAGGAGCTCACTCCAGTTTCTATGAACTCCCTGTTAATACAGGTGCAGCTGAAACGGCTGCCGCCTCCTCTTGGGGTGAGGGAGCAGGGGCTCTCCTCAGCACTGAGGTGCGAAGTCCTGGGTGATCTCACCGGCTGGGAACCCCCCGCGCGGCCTGCCTGTACAGCACCTAACCTGCGAAGCGGAGGCCCCGCGCCGGCGAGAGTGGGATTCCCGATACTCCTCTAGTGGCAGCGCCGTTTGTGTTGGCAAAAGAGTGTTTCTCTTGGCATATGCCTCTTCCCTGAATTGATTAAGTCATGCCTGGTTTTGCAAATCTCTCTGCAGCAAGGTGTTTTGCTGGTGTGAAGCTGTGGTAAGGAATTGCTCTCCCTCCTTACAGCCAGCCTGAATCCTTCCCCCAGAAGGAGATAAAGGACTACGACGGCGACCTCTCTGAGCGGGCTGTCCCTGTGCCGAGAGAGGGCGAGTGCACTTACATGTCTGAACTACCGCAGGCAGCCCCCAAGCTCCATACTAGGACAGCAAACACAATGCTCCGAGCACAGAGACTCCCGAGTGGTAGGAAGTGACTTCAGCACACCAATTCCTCTATTCCCGTAATTCTCTGTGGGTTTGCCAATAATCCTTATCGTCCTTGCTGAGAAAGGAGCGCCTTTGCTCACTGATTACATCCTCCTTTCCTCACTGTGGTCAGCCAGTCGCTGCACGCCAGAAACAGCTGGTACGATGGAGAGATAAGCACGCGTCTCGGTGCATTTTCCTGTCTGCTGTAACCGCATCCATCCCTACAGCCCCTAGAGCAGCAGTTCCAGGAAGAAAACAACACAGAGCAGTTTTGTTACCAGTACTAGTTTTCTATAAAACACTAATCCCAGGTAGCTCAACTTGTCCCTGCCCATGGCAGTGGGGTTGGAATTAGATCTTGAAGGTCCCTTCCAACCCAAGTCGTTCTATGATTCCTGCATTTTGGAACAAAACACTGCACGTCTCCATAAAGGAAGGCAGGATGGTCATGACCCTCCCTACCACGCCCCAACAACAGCACATCCCACAGCCCAACAACCCCAGCAGACAAGGCAATCCATCTGCCGGACCAAGAAGATGCAGGGCTCGAGATCCCGGGATATCGGGATCCTGGGATATCGGGACCCTGAGATACCACCTCTCAACTAGCATCTGCACCTGTACTCTGCTCTGGTGAGACCCCACCTGGAGTACTGCGTCCAGCTGTGGAACCCTCAATATCAGAAGGATATTGACCACTTGGAGCGAGTCCAGAGGAGGGCCACGAAGATGCTCAGAGGGCTGGAGCACCTCTGCTATGGGGACAGGCTGCGAGAACTGGGCTTGTTCAGCCTGGAGAAGAGGAGGCTCCGAGGAGACCTCATTGCAGCTTTCCAGTATCTGAAGGGGGCCTACAAGGGCGCTGGGAGAGGACTTTTTACAAGAGCCTGTAGTGACAGGACAAGGGGTAACGGGTACACATGGAAAACAGGGAAGTTTAGATTAGATATCAGGAAGAAATTCTTCACAGAGAGGGGGGTGAGGCACTGGAACAGGTTGCCCAGAGAAGCTGTGGATGCCCCATCCCTGGAAGTGTTCAAGGCCAGGCTGGATGAGGCTTCGAGCAACCTGGTCTAGTGGAAGGTGTCCCTGCCCAGGGCAGGGAGGTTGGAACTAGATGGTCTTTAAGGTCCCTGCCAACCCTAACCATTCTGTGGTTCTATGATTCTATGATTCCATGATCCCTGCCCTGCACTGAGGCAGGGCTGGGCCTAGCAACGCCACCTGAGACTAACCAAGAAATGTGCGAGACCAGACTCTCGGGGGACAAGCATGAATGCATTTAGAATTTTACCCCATCTGGACTAAAGCTCTGTGCATCTCGAGTTCCACATTTTTGGACAGCCTGAAGGCATTCTTCAACTGCAAGAGCAAATACGATGCTTCAGGATTATCTCTACTCCAAGCACAACACCCTCTTTCAAGCAGCACATCCTGACAAAAAGCATCTCGGGTCAAATTTCCCTCTGATTTGAGTCACAGGCGTGACATCAGAGATGGAGTTAGCCCAGCTTGTTAAGTGACTAGAAGATGGCCAATTTAATTTTGGGGTTTTTTTTCTGTACTAGTTCCTGGAATCTGGTTTGTAGACGCAGCCCTTGTCCTGCTGTTAGTTCACGCCATGAGGTGGGCAGGGACGCTCAAATAGCATCTTCTTCGACCTTTCTGGTACCGAGATGAGTGTTGTTGCTTTTTTGGAGGCTTCTGAGAAGCTCCCGAAAGCCCCCGTCCCCCCATCTCCCAAACTGCATCTGCAGCATCCAACCACAGTCCCTCCGGAGGGCAGCGTGGCTCTCACAGTGACGACACCACACTCTTAATTTGTTCCAGCCTGTTTCACACTGACATTTTAGCACTGACGTCATCAGCTGCTGAAATTTCATTGCTGCTGCTAAGAATAACAGCCCTTCTCATCCCCCACCTTACACCAAATAATTATTTATTAATACAGGCGGGATCTAGGCTTATCTTTTCTGACACAAATCAGGTTCCGGTGGTTAAAAGAAGAAGTAGGAACAAAGCGCTGAAGATGCTTACATGTTCTGTCAGCCTGGGATCAAAAAAAAATATCAAGAGTGCAATGTTAAGTGGTGAGAGTGCTATAAAAATGAATGGGGAAAGTTCAGACTGACTTGTTTTAAGGCTTCCTTGCCGGACAGACTTAGGCACTGCAAATTGCTTAAATAGCCTAGGCTACAGTCTGCCCCAGAAGTCACTTACAAAGCCCTTTCCAAATTCTCCAAGATTTTGTACCTTGAGTATTTGCTTACCCTGGTGCAGTGTGGGCGTAAAGTACTGCCAAATCAGAATTCCCCATTGACTTTGGGGCCTGAACCAAATCCCATCGATTTCCGTGGGAGGATTTCTATTAACTTGAATGGGCATCGAATCAAGCCTAAATTGGCAGTGCTCTGCACCCATTTGGCATAGTGTAGTTGTCTGCATAAGGTGGAGAATCAAGTCCAAAGACACTGAGAAATGCTTTAATTAAAAGCATTACTGAGGAGAGCGAGCTTTTCCATCGTTAAGCTGATAAGCTGAATTTGTTCTACACTTTTAATGGCAAAGGGTCAGATTTTCAAAGACACTTGGTCTAAAGATGAAGCTCAGTGCCTAGAGGATTTCTAAGGAATGTTTAAAGGGAAATCGGGTGCTGAGGACTGCCTTTCAAATCAACAGGGCTGTTAACTTACTTACATGCTTTTGAAAACCATAGGAGGTAACTATTTGCATTTTTAATGGCCTTATAAATCTTATCATAAGCCAGTAGTCCCCAACAACAGTTTGGGGCCATCGTATGCATCAGCCTAGTTCTTTGTGCCCCAGTAGCACCGGCAGCTTTGCTCGTTAGGGCTGGAGCCAAGACAACCGTTATCCGCAGGCAGAGCCAGCTCAAGCTATTGATTCCTGATCAGCACCTGGGCCCTTAGATGCATGCTGAGCAGCAGCTGAGACAAAATGTCTCCAGGACCAGTAACTGCACACAGCATTGCCCACAGGTACCTGTCCCTGTGGCCCCTCCTCGCAGAAGACGACCAGCACCTCTGTCAGGGGCGGCGACTCATCCGCAGTCCCTCGTGGTCAGGGGTGGCAAAGGCCTTTGAACACCAGACACACAGAGGTCCTGGAAACATTATTTTCAAGCCCTGCTGGGGAGGTCGGCGGCTAGCACATCTGCTCCAGGAGCAGATCTGAACCGAGGCGCACTCACATCAGTCAAGGAGAAAATTCTCACAACCTTTTGTTACCGCTTCCCCATGAATTCTGAGATCCGGCATCATTTCCTACACTGCTGCTGACCCTCTCGGGTGCCTTCTGCCACTGCTTGATCCTTAGAAACTGCCCCGTTCGCTACCTCCACATGTCCCTTTACTGCAGAACGAGGGATGTTTCAGGAGCTGGCCCTCCTGATGGGTCCTTTGGTTACTTGGCTGGAGTATTTTGCCTGGCTGTTATTTTTCATCTGGACTTGAGTGCTTGGCGTAGTCTTTTTCTGGATCACAAGACATGAAAGGCAGATATCTCTGCTTAAAAGTGCTAGAGGCCGCAAGAGAGAGAAGATGAGAGCAGCATTTTCACACTAAGATGCCTTCCCCTGAAGCGCCCCAGGGGAAGCGATCCAGAAAAGGTAGATGCTAGGGAGGAAAGCGAAGAGAAAGTGAAAGTGTTGTTAAAGCCGAGCCTTGAACAATGAAGAACAGGAGCTAAGAATGTCTCCTCTGACCCCTGGCAGCCATTCTTGTGCAGCCTGAATGGGTCAGCAAGGTCACATGCCTCTGGGCCAGCGGGAGCATAACTCTGAGCTGACGTGCTTCTCCCAGCAGAAGTCAGGACGGGCTTGGCTGGAAACCTGAGGGATTGCTGTGGCCACCTGATTTCCTCAAACCCCCGCGCTAAACCTCTTCCTCCCCATGACTAATTTCCCAGCACCTCCTCCCACCCACGCCCCCAGTTCCTCACCCCGTGCGTTTTCATGCACAGAAGAAACTTGCTAGATTACACCGCCTGCTACTGGGATAAGAACCAGGTAAAGAGATAGGACACGACTCCGACAAACCAAGGAAGGGGAGAAAAAGCCCTGCCTGGCAGTGGCAGGTGCCGCTCTCCAACCAGCTCCTTCTGCTAAAAACCCTGCTCCTGGGTTGGCATTGAAAACGTGCTCTAAAAACCACATTCAGGTTGCTGAAGAAGTTGTTCACTACGAACAGTAAGGCCTCAGACACACTCATGCCCGTGCTGGGGAAGCCAGCGGGCCTGATGATACCAGAGCTGGTCCCATTCCAATGGGGAAGGCACGACTCAGAGCCACGCGCAGAAAGCAAAGCCGTGCCCGGCAGCGTTCCCAGCTGTGAGCGGCAACGGCGCTGCCCCACCAGTCTGTTTTTCCCCTTCCTTTTTCTGCCATCGACAGAGCTGCTCCCAGCTTCGGGCTGTGGCCCCGGTTCTGTTCCCGACCAGTTTTACCCTGGTGCTGCTCCACTGCGGACCAGATCTGAGCCTCAGCTTCCCCCGGGGTGAGCAAGAGAGGGAACGGGCCTACGGTTTTATTTGTTGCTTACCCCCAAAAAGAATCATCTAATTAGAAATCACTGGAAACCACATGCATTTGCAGAAATGGCTCCACTTCAGAGGAATCTCTCGAGGCAAGTAAGTGAGTAATTTTTCAAGGGTTTAGACATTTATGAAAATAGCCTCTACAGTTAAACTCGCTGGGATAGAATTACAAGTGTTTTCAATCCTCATACTTGGGGGCAGGAGTTGATCCTCAGCTGGGGGCCAGGGAGGAATTTCCTCCCAGAGGATATTATTGTTCTGCGAGGTATCTCGTGGGAGATTCACGGCTTCCTCCGGAGTATCTGGCATCGGCCACCGCGGCGGGGGAAGATACCGCAAACAGGAGCTGCTTCGCAAGCGAACCAGCGCCCCGGCCTCCTCCGCCGAGCCCTGCCCGCCCCGTTACAGGCCCTGAGCTA
>NW_010243667.1:0-17074 GCF_000690775.1 Eurypyga helias | reverse complement strand
CCTAAATAATGGTGGTTTTTTTTTTAGGGAGGTTGTCTCCAACACGCTACAACATGTTTAGTCTGCAGCCAAGTAACTGCACAGAGAAATCTATAAATGATCTTTATAAATTACCTTTTGTGAACATAGTGTTCTTCTCTATCGCCTGCAAGCTAGTTGGTTCTCAGTCTCTCATAAAACAGTAATAGCCTGTGGAAGAGAGCAGCTCATTTGTATGGTATTCTTCTGTTGCCTGCTCAACTAAAATTGAAATGATGTTGCATATATGCTGAAAATTGAGTGATCAACATGTGTGAAAGACTACTCTTACAGGGAAAATACACTGTGTGTATTACTACATGATTTTTTGGGAGGAGCAAATATCTTTTTCTGGAAGCATCTTTTGGTTTTCTGCTTTAAGAAGTGTGGGATTGACTCCTTCAGGCCTGTCTTCTACTCTTCAACACAAAGAGTTGACCTTAACTTTAAGGCTTCACATGGAAAAATCTGATGCTATCGGGAATGTCTCAGACATGCTGCCATAAATGCCTAAAGCAGACTGTTGTCAAGCCCTGTGTTTTGACTAATGGGATCCTCTTTCTGGAGCATCATACTCCAGTGGAGTATAATTACTGGGTAGAAAATTTCCTTTAAAAAACCCCAGCCCACACCACCTTAGATGCGTTCTGCTGATCAGGAGAAGGCAGAATACAAGGGTCTGAGGGTTCTTGCCTTTTGTCAAAGACCAGCTCAAGGTCTAGTAGAGTTGTGGCCAGAGCGCCCTAGGTAGTGTCACGTAACGTGTCTTTTCTGACACCATTTGGGTATGAGTCAGCGATCCAGAAATGTATCGTCTGCTTCCTCATTCTTAAGGCTTCTGATTTCTCAGGTTGCCCAGAGAAGCTGTGGATGCCCCATCCCTGGAAGTGTTCAACGCCAGGCTGGATGAGGCTTTGAGCAACCTGGTCTAGTGGAGAGTGTCCTTGCCCTTGGCAGGGGAGTTGAAACTGGATGGTCTTTCAGGTCCCTTCCAACCCAAACCATTCCATGGTTCTGTGATAGATGCAAATGCCTTGTGGAATGCAGAATACGTCTTGGGTTTACATCTGCGTGATGGGCTGGGTTTACATCCCAAATGTGCTGCAGCATGCTTCTGACTGGGCAGAGAGGTGGGAAGAGGTCTTCCCTTGACACCTTATGTTTGCTGCTACGACAATAAAAATGTCATTTGGTTCAGAAAGTAGGAAGTGAGGTGGTTTGTCTTGTCTCCAGGCTTTGCAGCAGTAGCACTGTGAAACTGCAGGTAAACCCAGACCGAAGAGCAAGGGCGCGCCGACGGGTCTGATGCAGAAAAACCAGCAAATGGCTCCAGATGCTTATATCTCCTGAAGCACTGTTTTCCTATCAGTATAAATAGAGCAAGTGCTGTATACAAAACACCATTTAAACGTTCATTTAAATGGTTATTTTGGGGAATGATCTTGTATGGTAAGTGAAAAACAATTAACAGTTTAAATGGTCTTTTAAACTGATGCACTTACAGCAATTTTTTGCGTAAAATATGTGCTGCGTGGCTCAAATCTGAATTTCAATTCCGCTCAAATGTAGATTAAGTGACCTTATCGTTCTCAAGAATAGACATTTTGTAGAAAGAAAATAAATTGGTGACATTGAATTAGCATCCATCCAATAAATCCAAGTTGTGCCTTAGCTTTTCTGCTAAATCTTGGTTTAAAACATAAAGAAAAAAAGGTGCCAGTAGTTAATTGTTGACTGAAGCTTAATATCTGTTGAAGGAAATGAGCCATGAAATATACTACATAGGAAGTATTGTATCTGGAGTGATTTTAACATTAAAACAATATTACAATTTTTAACTTGCTGACACGATATGCGGAACCCTTTCTTTTGAAATTGCACTGATTAATGCTAACCTTGGTAAGTGGGGGAGAGGAGCAGTGCATGCTGTATGTAAGGCAAAGCAGGCCCAGACAAAACTCGCCTTGTTTTCTCAGAAGTGGTGGTTTGAAGCATATTTTGGGTTGTCTCAGGTTATTAGTTCAGGAATCCTAATAATAACCTTGTCAAAAGCATTGATTTATAATTCCGTGGAAAAGTTCTTTCAAATGACTGACACTGGCAGTGTCTCTCATATTTTGTTAACTGTAATATTAGTAGTAAAAAGTGATTGCTTCTCTTAATGGCAGCAGTAGCTTTACCTTTTTGCCGTAACAGTGTAAGAACACAGCGTAATAAACCTGTATTTAAAAAATGTCTTTACACTGTATCCTTAAATCCCTGGAAATGGCCTTGGGTAGGTTTTCTCTGGGGTTCAGGGAGGCATTGTAGGTGGGGAGGTACCTTGATGTAGAAGAGACTTCAAATATGCTGTACAGATTAAGCACGTGAAGAGGCTTCAAAGACATGGATTATGAGTTTGTGCCGTTCTTCGCTGGCCTTGCTGGTGCTGTTGGTTGCCTCTGGGAAGCGGGAAAGTCCCTTTCTTCACCACTGGACCTTGAGTTGGCCTTTGACAAAAGGCGAGAACCCGCAGACCCTGGGTTTCTGTCTTCTGAACAGGAGAAGTCATTGAAAATGTTGTGTGTTGCGGTTTTCTGATGGAAATTTGACAGCCAGTAAAATGCATTTCTTCTCCCAAAGCACCCACCAGTGTGACTCGGGTTGTGGGCCTTGACCAGTGCTAGGAGGTCTGGCGGTGAACTAGCTACACTTCTTCATATTTCAAGTTGATGCCAGAATGATTTTGTTTTCAGATGGTGAAGTACAGATTGATTCATCAGCACAATCGGAAGTCATTTGCTTGGAAGAAAAAGACAGTAGTGTATGTTCTGAAAAGGATTATTTAAAAAGAAGTGTCGCTGCTGCCTCTAGTAGATAAATTGTCATTTTTTATGAACAGTCTGTTTAGTTCAAAGTCACCTCAGATGCGGAGCAAATAGCTAAGGGATGTGGTCGTAGCTGTCTCTATAATAGAGTTGTTTGTTTGTGTCTGGGCAGGTTCTACGTTTACCTAAACATCTTCCTCTTGTTTAAGGTGAAATGGAGAGCACAAGTGCTTCAGTGTGTGCACTTGGATGTAGGCTACAGGTGGTCGAGTCCAAAATGGGCTGCGCTCTGCAGAGTGTACGTGACATCTCAGGTGTCACAAGAAGGGGGCTTTGCTCTTCCCCATGCCCTCTTGGAACAGACGCCACCTCGGCATGGAGTTAGGGTAGTGTCTACATTTTTCCCTCTCTTCACAAAACATAAAACTGCACCAGCGAGTCTATTGAAAGGAAAACAAAGTGTCTATTTGTTACAATTACATTAAAATATCCTTTCCAAAGTGATCCTTGTCGTAAGGATCAGGTAATACAAGAAATATGGTTATGACTAAATGGGTTTTCCCACTTTCTGCAGCTCTTAAAAGCGTGGAACATGGGTTTGTGATCATTAGGAAATAGGATCTGGCCTAAACCCAGTTATGTCATGTTTAACTCAACTGTTTGAATGGGTAGCCCCTTTTAGCTCATGAACTTAGCTGCTCGTGTGGCTGCTCCTTCTGACTCACCTTCTGTCAACTTACCAAACTGCAGGTATGGGAATGCCTTAAATGAGGTGTAAAGCGTTTCTAAACTAATTTCTTGAGACAGGCGTAGTACTTGTGATCCCTCCGTGAACTAAGCACAATCACTACCTCTTGATTTTGCATCTTTCTGGCAGTTGTATTGCAGGGACATTCCCATGTCTTCCATAAAAATCCACGGGTACCGCTTGGGTAACGTGTGCCTGGTGCCCAGAGACGTTTTGCTTGCTGAGTTTTAGGTGTGGGTACGTTTTGTAACGTTTCAGTAACTCCGAAGCAGCTCTTAGGTCTGTAAGATGCTAATTCAATACATACAATTTCCCTTAGCAGGTAAGGTGAGTCAGTTAGAGGGGTGAAAGGGATGTTTTCTCATTAGGTTCCTTGTTCTTTTTTCTGTTATAATGGTGGGAGGACACTAGTTGCCCGACATACATGAACTGCATCTCTGAAGGATTGTCTTCATCCCTATTCCTCTGAGTAAATTGGCCATCTCAGGTATATGAACAGTAGGACAAGTTAGTGTTTCTCTGTACACACATACATATATTTAATTTTTTTCTGGTTTTTTTTTATCTTGGTCTCAGGAGAGATTTGAGGAAGGAGAATGGGGTAGGCAGAAGAAAGAATGATGGACCATCTATGCAGTGTTGAGCCAGTTGAGTGCGTCCTGGGAGGCTGGTCACATCATGAAGCAGCCCAAGGAGTGTCACTACCCATGCGGCGAGTGTATGTAGCGGGGTCATTGATACTGACAAACCTCTGACCAGAGGACAAGGTGTAAAAGTAAAGAAAAATGAGGCAGTTGGGAAATACCGTTAAATAGAATAATGAAGAAGAGAAAATAGATATTTCTTATCTTAACACTACGAAAGATTAAGGACCAGAGGTATAACTGTTCAGCAAATTTTTTTTTTTTTAATGCAGGACGCTCCTTTTGATTAAAAAAAAAATAAAATTTTTTTCAATCCCATTACAGTGCAGAGTTTCTGAGGGTTGTTCACAAAGACCTTTTTGGTCCCAAAATTTCACAACATGAAGTGTGAACCCTTTCTGCACAATAATATGGAACACAGGTTAAAAAAAAAAAAACCACACACACTTTTTTTTCTGCCAGTGTTCTTGGTTTTGTTATTCAGTAGATGCTGTATTAAATTGGATTTTGTGTCCATCATTATTAAAATGTGAAGTGTGTCGGTCACAAAGCATACATTTCAGGGCAGTTAGCTGAATAATTCTTTTCTTTATTATCCCAAATTACTGCTGAGCTCTGGAGAGGTGAGCAGTTTAGCCAATTATTGCCATTTGAGCTGGATTTGTGGGTGATTAGCTCCTGGTCGAATTCAGTCCTGGCAAGGGCTTTGAAGCCTTCGCTTGTGTGATTTTCACAGCAGTGAGGTAGGAATAGACGCGGCTAATGACAGGAAGGTCGCGTGGGTTATGTGACCTGTGAGGGGGGGGCTCGGGTTTAGCAAATAGGGCATCCACAATAACAAGTGTGTCACTAACCCCGCCGTGCATAATCGGAGTTTTATAGGATTGTTGGAGATGCTGACAGCTCAATTAAAGTGTAACCCTTTGTACCATATACCCTGGCAGAATGACAGAAATATTACCAACAAAAAAAGGAGGGGGCCACAAGGGAACTGGTTAAAGATCCAGTATTCTTTTTCTTTCCCCCCTTCATCGGAGCCTGCACAGAACAAGCTGCAAAAAGCATCCATTTGTGAAATAATAGGTTGTCCGGGGGAGGGGTATGGTGCCAAACATGGCTACAAAAAAAAAAAAGCTGCTCTTAAGTGGTCTTCCTGATGTTTCTATGGAAACACTACAGTATCAGGATAGAAAGTTAAAATTGGGTTTTAAGCTTCTCATGGCTTTTCTCCCATGAACCCCCTTTCCCTCCACCCCAAACCCCAACGTAATATAAAATATGATAAAGAGGATTTCAGGGTTCAGGGAAGAGAGCGCTGCTATAGCGAGAGCCGAGGAGTAATGATGTCTGCACAAGGATTCCTTTCTTTACACCAGCACCCCCGGTGCTCGGTTTGTTTCTTAAGGGAAATCAGTGTTTTGTAACTTCTTGTTCATGCCTGACCCTGCAGCCGTTTCTACCACCACGAATGGCTCCTTTCCAAATTAACGGTGCCACACGGTCGTGTTTGCTTGCGCCGAAATCGGCTTCCCAACGTTGTTTTTCCTTTCAGTTTTAGTCTGGAGTAGCAGCGCTTCTCCAAGCTGGCGCGGATGCTAACTGCGTTTGTGGCCAGCGTAGTCAGAGCCCGGTGCGAGACGCCGGAGCCGCAGCGAGAGGTGAGAGTTCAAACAGAGCCGATCGCTGCCGGCTCCTCTGCTGCTGACTGGCATCCGCCGTTTGGTTTCTTCGACACCAAGATAATGATTTGCATCGCAGTGCGTTTCGCATTAGCGCTGACGGTGGTGTCAGGGAAACCACAACTGCCAATGCCAAGGGGTTAATAAACCAACTACTTGAGATTATTAAGGGCTGTGATGATGATTTTTTTTTTTTTTAACAGTCCAGGGTAAGTGGAACAAACCTCAGAAGGCGACACAGGCAGAAACTACTGCAAGGCAGGAAAATACTGTGAATTGCTAGGTGTTGTGCCTCGTTCACAGTGGTGAACTGGGTTTAGGGCGAGAGATGTGCCATGCCTTTAAAGACGTAGTTGTGTTTTGTAACAGGCTGCGATGTGAAACTGTCGGAAGAACATATAGATAATGTAGGGTATGCAATACGCTATTGCTTTTATAAAGTCTAGTTTCTGAAATAATGATCTACTAGGGCTAACAAAAGTGCCCCTTTCACAAAGCTGTCAGTTGAAGAGCTCGGTAAGTCCCCTACTTTGCTGAGTAACTCGTCCCTTAACGATGTGTAACGCGCTCTCTTTTGACGTGCCTGTTTGGGGGTCTGGAGTGTTACCCTGGCTGCTGTGCAGCGGGCTGCAGCTTTGGACCTGCAGTGCTCTGCCAGAGAGCTGTGTTTATTGCTCCATCCTGCAGCAGGATGGGTCTTCAACTTTTTCTTCAAATTCTTCTTTGGACACCAGGGCAACTGCTCTTGCATGATCGTCTTCTGACCTCCTAAACAAGTTGCTCTTTAGGGGGTTGAATGTGATGTGCCAGGTGTTCTCGTTCCCTAGTCCCCAAATTGCAGTGCAGTTGTCTTTTCTCAAGCACATCGTGCTTACAGGTATGGTTAGTAGGTTCACATGCTCAGCAGCATCCTTGAGGAATCCTTGTCCATGCCATGTTGGAAGTCCTACCTTGTAAAAAAAGGGAAGTTGGGAAAACTTCCCTTAAAATTATTTGCTGCATGTCAGAGGAACTTGTGCATTACCCACAGCTGGCAGGTAAGGTCAAAATCTGGAGGCTGAATCGATGAAGCAGTCATTAAAAACAAAAACACAGTAACAGTGAGCGTTAAGTTTGGTTTTCCCATTTGCTGTGTCTTTAGTGCTGAGGTTCCTTGCAGGAATTTGGTAGCTGCCCTTGGTTGGAGGTGGCAATCTTCATACAATGAACTGTGAGACTGGCTTAATCAGCACTGGGATTTTTTTTTAGTAAATCTTTCTAATGTTTACTTGGTAGCTTGTGTGCAGAGAGCTTGGAAAATACTGGGTTGCAGGTTGATTGTCCTTCAAGTTCCAGCAAAGCTATCATCTTTTGCTCCAAGTCAGATCTTGGATCCTCTCTTTTCTTTGTCTCCAGGTGGAAACAGTGGCTGATTAGCCTCGGCATTAGGTAACTGTTTGTGGCGTAATTACCCACTGCGCAGAGTTACTGCATTGTGTTTGGGGAATGACAAAGAGAATTGAGTTCAATGTTCTGGTTTCATTTTCTCTTAAAGCTGGTGTATAACGTAAATTCGAATAGTTTCATCAGTGGGGAATCATCTGTGAATCTCTAATAAAACTCTACTACTTCTGTAGTGCCAGTTCTTAAGGAAGGTGCGGGGGCTTCCCGCATGCCTGGCTGCAGTGAGAATATAGGGGGTCTTTTAGGGTTTGTCTGCAATGTTACTGGTGGGTACTGAAGTTTGAGGACGTTGGGGGTCTCCTGTTTTCAGACCTCTGTAGTGGCTCTACTTTCTTAGAGCCTGTGTTTGTGGTTCAGTCGATGCCCAACTATGCCCTGTTGCTGTAAGAGATGTTTGTTTTTACAGTTGGAAACCTGTAGTAAACAGCTTCATAGCTAATTGGCCAAAAGATCAAGCAGCATTCCTTTAAATCATGGGAAAAAGACCAGAATTCATACGTAACAGTTAGTTAAGGATCCTGACTGTGAGTGGTTGCCTCTGCAGTTATTTGAGGGAGGATGCTTCTGACGAGCGTGAGATTTTTCTTTTGTGAACAGGATGCAAATGATAGAGCTGTAGAAAATGCCTAGCACTGTTAGTTGCTAATCATACTTAGGAGAACTAAAGACTTGAGTGGAAAATTAAGAATTTACGCTGTTAATGATGAAGTGCGAGATTGCATCTTTCATTCTGTCAAAACAATATCAGGGTAACAGTATGGGGTTGGCTGAAAATTAGGGAGGGGAGGCAAGAAAAGCTTGTGTGATGCCTATACCTCAGCCAGGGCAGTGGTGTGAGCTGAAAGAAAATAGAAAGCAAAATGCCGTATTTTCTTTTCCAGAAAGTCCAGTCTTGACTCTGCTGACTTCAAGGCCTCTACCATTTTTATTTGGCGTGCCAGGAGAAGTTAAATGTACCAAATCCTATTCAAAGGTTTAAAAAAACCCGAACAACCTCAAGTTAAGTGCTACAGCTGGAGCAAATGCCAAAACCCAGGCAGTCAGTTAAGCTGTGACCACTGGTATTACCCTGTCTGTGAAACCCTTTTTATCTTCTGGCCAGTGGAAAAATCCAGAGTACACGGGAAAGTGGGAAAATGAAAATGGAGCGCAACAGGGCCTGCAAAGCATGTTGCTCCACACACGGTGTTAGTTCTGTGGGCCAAGCAGTGGCTGTAGCCAGCTCCTGGTGATCAGCGTGTGCGTTTTGGTGACCCTTATTTGCGGGAAGTAGGTAACTGTCCAGCCTGTCTGAAAATCAAGGCAGCTCACCTGCCAGGATCTTCCACACAATATTAAGCAACTTCAACAGGTCACTTTTCAAAATGCTGATAATTTGCTGCTTGGAACCTGGAATATTTCCATAAAACAAATTCATAATTGTTTCACCATTTGTCTTCATTTGTTGTTTAAGCGAGCAAGGTTTGTAGCTCACGGGAAGGCATCTGGAGCGACAAGATTTAGCCAATTACCGCGTATTCAGATGAACTGTGTACGTATGCGTAGTGGTCCCTTGACCGGCGTTGGGTGGTGGGGTGTTTTTTTACCTTAAGCCCAATCAATCCTACACTGGCGGCTTTTCATTAGCTGCTCCCGCGCTGGCAGTAATGACGGGGATGCAGAGCCTGATGGCAGTCTGTAACTTCTCCGGGTGCCCTGCAGCTCAACAACGTAAGCCGATTGACTCAGTTAGGGCCCCTGTCTCTAACAGCAAATGCAATCAATAAATCTTTGTTGGTAAATAATTGCTATTGAACAGAGTTTTAATATAAATTTATGAGTGGTGTTTTATCACAGCTTGAGGCTACGGCAAGCCACTGAGTGATGGATTTCAGATAACACTTACATTCATTACATTAACTTTGTAAGTTATTTAAAGCTTGTACACTTAACATTGCTTTTGGCTTGCAATGACCTCCTGGGACTAGACGTAGCATACACATTACCAATAGAGAGCTTGCGGTACATACAGACGGTTCCTCCGTCGGCTTTGTACGGTGACGCAGTTCCTCGAGCAAAACCCGAGAAGTGAAGTGCCTGTTCTCCGAGTGAAATCTTTTTCCTGTGGCTCGTTAAAAGTACAAGCTGGCGCGGTCTGGTAGGAGAAGCATTCCTCCGTTAGACGCAGAATTGCCATTTTGGAGGGAAGGCGGTAAAAAAATTAATTTCAAGTGTGAAATTCTTGTCAGTTTGTGAGGAAATTGGAGGTGTGAAATTCTTAGTGATGAATCTGGAGGCTTTGGGTCAGCCACACCGAACTGCAGGGCTGAAGTTGTGGATGGAAAGCTGTAAGAAATGAAAGATTTTGTGCAAATTAAGAGAAATAATGTCACCTGATTAATAATCATTTGAGACAGATTATTTAGATCAAATAAAGCCATTATTTAGTAGAAGTTGACTTTCTTAGCTCCTTGCTGCATAGCTTGGAGACCAAATGTGATGTTTCCTATGTGGTGTGTGTATGTGGGGGCCTGTTTGGCCGTGACAGGAGACGTGCCCAAGCTACCTCTAAATCACCTCGGAGGTACCGAAGGTCCGTGGGAACCCGTGTATCTTGTTTCCTGGGCAGAGTATCTGATGTGACTTAAATGTAGACATAATGTGGGTGAAGTGAAGAGCCTTTTTTTTTTTTAATAACATTTCTTGTCATATCTGGGCCATTTATTTTTTTACGTTTAGTTAATGATAAAGTGCATTTATAACTGATCTAAACTCCGATACTAAGAGCATTTCTGAAGACCATTCTATATAATTACGGCAGACAAAGTGGTGGTCTCTGGCCTTGGGGGAAGAAAAGTGTGGTTTATGTGGGCTTCTCTGCTTTGTAACACTTCAGGTTAGCTCCTTGTATTCGGAGCAGCTTCCTCTGCAGGTATTGGAAGATATTTTTAATTCTCAAATAATACAAAAATCTATTCTTTTTTGACAAGGTAGTGCCTAAAGAAAATAGGTTGGGAAGTCTGGTTTGTTAGTTAGGCACGAATAGGTAGAGGGTATGTATTTAATGCTGAGTATTTTTTTTTAACACAAAAGCACAGAATTCCACTTTAAAAGCAAAGTGAAACCCTGGTTTTCTTCATTTAGATCCAAAAATAGAATGTCATAATTCACATTTCTTTGCAGTAAAAATCACGGTAGTAATAGTTTTTTACTATTTACTGAGTTTGTAATTGGCATGAATTGAAAATTACGTATGTTTTCTGTATAGCAAAATGGCAGTCAAAAAGGTATGAAATAGATATATATTTTGCGTTCTTCAAAACTACAAAAAAGGCAAGGGTGGGGGGGAAAAGAAAAAAATCACTGTTGTGATCCTTACAGCTTTTTCCCCATTAAAAGGTCTGAAGAACAGACCAGTGCAGGGAAACAGTAATTTTTGATCCCCACAGCACAGCGATAACTAGAATTGGGTCCCCCTAAACGCGAGCGAACGTGCTGCAGGTGAGGTATGAAAGATTGGAAAGGTGAAGCGACAGATCACCTACTATAGACAAACACACAAGTCAAAGGCAGAAATAAGCTTTCATTTCTTTTAATAGCAGAAAACAACGTCTCTAACCGCTGGAAGACCGTAATTGGGATGTGCGACTTGCACTCGCAGAAGCTTTTGTAAGAAAGCGTTTCAGAAACCCCATTCTCTCTTGTAAAAGTTTGAGTCGTAGCAAGGAACAGGAGAAAGAAAAGAAACCTGACCCCCAGATGGTCAGAAAGTTCGGGGTTTGCAGCGCCGTGTAATTCAGTCATCTGGCACCAGGCTTCTCTCTGCGGTCCCATCCGCCGATGGCTTTGAGTCGCGAAGGGTTGCTCTCTGAAGTTTCACTCCAAGTGGGTGTCCAGGAACAGGTGGTTGTGAACTCGGCTTTTCCGCTGGGATCATCCCTGCAGTTGCAAAAGGAGAGTTGTTAGTTCATGTGGGTTGTGGCAAGGGACTTCAGCCAAAAGTGTTAACATCTGGAATAGAGGGAGAAAACAAACTTGGCCTTGCTCTGGGGGACTTCTGCTTGCAGAGAACTGCCCCTCGCGGCTTTGGGGCTGGGTCTGCAAAGAGACCGCTTTGCAAATCTGCAGGTTTGATGGGAAAACAGATACTCAGCGTGCTTTCAAGGCTTCACCCTGCTCTAACAAAGACAACTCCATAGGAGTTGGGAACCCAGTGCTTGATAATGCATTGTTCTGTGTTATATTTTTCCATCTTTTCAAGTTCCATGGAAAAAGAGGATGGAAAAACTCATTTTATGGGGACTAGAGAACTGAAGTTTATATTGGTTTGATTCTTGGTTATGATTTAATAACATGAATACAAGTGTCTGCTCGTATCTGAACTTTACTGTGGTATGAGTAAGTCCCTGGGGCAGGTATTGTACAAAGTGTCTCCACTGGGACCTGTCAGTAAGATTTCTAGTAACCAACGTACTGTATGAATTCATGAGGAACTGCCTTCTGACTTAGTTTTGGAAATTAAAATTTCCTAGGGAAGTGTGCTGCTAAAGCATGATTCGATTTACCACCTTCAGTGTGCTCCAGCAGGTTATGCTTTGCTTTCCTAAGTGACTTTCTATTTTTTAAACTGAGAACACGTTGATTGGCAGTAATAGTCCTTGTCCATTTAAACAGGCTTCTTATCTCAACTGTTGATCATTAGTGCTCATCACTGCTGGTTAGGTTGAATATGACTTGTGGAGAGGTGAGTCACCTTGCCCACCTGCTTTCCTCTCTGATTGGATAATTCTTTCCTTAAATTATCCGGAGTGTATTGGAAAAACTTTGTATTTGCCCCGTTTCCATTTTGCTGCTGTTGACTGGAATTGTTGTCTCATGTTGGAATGAATAGCTGGGAGGATTTCCATTGCTGTGTCTCTTACCCTACCAAAAAAAGAATGACAACATAGAATCATAGTCATGGAATGGTTTGAGTTGGAAGGGACCTTAAAGATCATCTAGTTCCAACCCCTCCCTGCCATGGGCAGGGACACCCTCCACTAGACTAGGTCCATGTGCTCTTCCCTGCTTGTGGAGAGGCTGAGCCTGGACAAAAAGGAATCCCCAGGATTGTGCTGAAGGCAGCACAAGCCACTCCGTGGGATCCTTGCTCAACCTGAAGTTCATAATTTATTTTAGGTGGCTAGGAAATGCAATGAGTGTGGTGTCTATATCAACCAGGAGTGTGTATGGGTAACCTTATTCTGTGTCACTTTAAAATGCACTTTCCTGAGGCATGGAATTCAGTGCAAAAGGGTTTTCTCTACCCGTTGGACAAACCCAGCGCTGATCCATTCTTTTCTGTCTACGTGACTTGGTTCACAAAAGCCACACTTCGAGCTTTTCCTCCTTAATTGCACACACTGAAGCTGCCAATGGAGAAAACGTGCATCATGGGAGAAGCAGGGGAAAATGAGTGACTTGCAGGAGAAAGCGTATCTAAAAATGCTGGCAATTATATTTATCTTTCGATGTCTTCAGTAGTTGTGCGTTGGCCAAGAGTGCTTAATCGTTTTCTCTTTTTGCTTCTAACAGGGTATGCTGCTAAAGCGAAGTGGCAAGTCGTTGAATAAAGAGTGGAAAAAGAAATACGTGACGTTGTGCGACAACGGTGTGCTGACCTACCATCCTAGTTTACATGTAAGTACACCATGCTCTCCGCGTGTCCAGCAACGTCGGGCCCCGACGAAGCAGCGTTAGCACGCTCATTCTGGTGTGTTCTTGTTGAACCCTCATTGGTGGCGAAACTTCTTTCTCTCTCTTTATTCCCCTCTCTCTCAAAAAGATGCAGTCTGGAATAAAATTTCCTGGTGCAAGTCTGTGAGTACAGCCAAGTTCGGCAGGGACACTTGGAGCAGGGGTTTCCTTGCATCCCAAGAGGCAGCTGGAAGAGTTGAAGCCTTTGTTTTGAGCTGATGCTTTTATGGATGACTTGTCAATCCCAGGATTAAAAACCAACAGAAGCATTTTATAAGAAGTGCCCTAGGTATAGTAAAGAGTGAGGAAAGCTTCTGGTATTTGTGCAGTGGTGGTGGTTTATTCAGGAGTAGTGCCAAGCAGCCTTTTGGAAATGGCATAACTGTTAGAACCCATGCCATACAACGTTCTCATGTTAAGGCATCTGTCATTGTCTCTGCCCAAGGATCCTGGCTGGCCCCCTCGGTGTATGTAGCTCAGTCCCTCTGTATGGTTTTGAGGGTGGAAGGAGCAGAGTGATCTGGCTCAGCACTAGCCCACCCCATCCTCCCTGGCCATGCCAGCAGAAGGAAAAGTGACATTTGTCAGAGTTCATTCCATGCTGGAGCAGCTCAAAGACAGAGCCAACGTGGAGACTCCAGATCTTGGAAATCCCAGGGATTCCCTGCTGCTTCTCTTGCTCTGTAGTACAGGCAGCAGTAAAATACAAAAAAAAAAAAAAGTCATCCTCACCAAGATGTTTAGAATCATATGTGAAATACAAAATTTATCATCATATTACTCATCATATTACATATGAAAATCAGAGGGTGGCCAGTTGTAACATTTTGGGGCCAGGTGTTTCTAAATTTTTTGAGCTCCTGGGCAATTTTTCATTCAGGAATGAAAATCAAGGTCTCGATCAGATGCATTTCTGTAGATATGCTCTGGGCCTTACAGACCTGCCTGTGGATCTGACTGCAAACTCCTGCTGTAGATGGGTGATGTCCGAGGAGCGTGGCCACAGGGGTGCGGTGTTTGCACCAACTTGCCGTTCCCTCTGTGCTGAATATTAGCACTTTCTTTGGCTTGACACAAGATCTCAGATCCTGCTATGATAATGCTTTCCTGTAGGTTCAGATGTTACTTCCATGTCTCTTAAAAATTATTTAATAAGTTAGATGACAACTCCCTTGAAGGCACTGCTGCTTTCCATCAGAAATCTTGTCCCTCAGCCCTTCTGTTCTGGAGGAAGGTTTTTCACTCTTCCTTTTTGTGGAACTGTGCAAGTTTGTCTGTCTTCTTTGGCCATTCTTAGTGCCTTTAAATGTGGGGAATTCTGCTATGAAGCAGTCCTGAAATACCTGAATTATATATGGGTATTGCTGACAGAAGGGAAGCACGAGTACTGCCTGCCTTTGAGGCAGCCCCTGTGGAGCTCCCACAAGTGTTCCCCTTGGACAGTGTTGGCCAGCTCTGGGTCGCCAAGCAAGGAGGAGGCAAGCTGCTGTTGTCCGCGCCCAAGTTCCTTCCTCACTTTGTACAAGCGCTCTATTGTTCCGGCAGTTGCCGTGCACGCGTTAGGTTTTCAGTGCCTCTTGCAGACAATAGCGGAGTTCTTCTCTGTAGGCTTCCCTGGAGCTGCTTCGTCTCCCCCAGAGTGAGAATCCATGGAGATTAGAGGTAATTACTTCGAGATTAGAGGTAAATCCATTGGAGATTAGAGAGAATCCATTTAAAGAAGAAGTAATTACTAGCCTGTAATTGTTTCCCTCTATCCCCCACCGTGTCCCCCCACCCCCAAGAAAAAGGTGCCCGGCTCTGTATCTCCGTTTGCTCAGACCTCCTTGTCTAGATTGGCAAGGTTTGTACATGCTGCTTGTCCCTTGGCTGTACTGAGTAGGTGGGGGTGAGGGACCATACTCAGCTCCTCACTGACAGCCGGCTACGAGGGAGAATGTTGTGCTTGTCTGGGGGCATCTCGAGTCACCTTCACTGAACCCACTCTCTAGGAGTGTCTAGGGTTCTGCTCATTGGTCTTAAAACCTGTCTGTGACATGGCTTGTGTTACGAACTGTGCGGGTTTAACGCCTGATTTCTATTGTCTTTAGCCTTCAGAGAGTCGCCGCGCAGCTTGTGCGGTGTGTTTCGTTCTGTCGGTGGCCGGTTCGTTGTCAGTTAGCTGTTGTTCACGTACCCCGCAGAGCATTCGGCATCCGTCGGGTGATTGCCCATCAGGTAG
The DNA here is from genome assembly GCF_000690775.1 of Eurypyga helias. NCBI lineage: Eukaryota > Metazoa > Chordata > Aves > Eurypygiformes > Eurypygidae > Eurypyga > Eurypyga helias. Next base: position 1,799 of record NW_010243667.1, on the reverse strand, counting down.
TTACTGTATGTGTGCTCCTCAGCTTTGCATCTTGCAGCCCCTGGTAGCATTGCTTCTGGTTCTGATGTGCTCCAAAGTATCCTTAGGAGCCAAAGCCTCCACCTAAAATGGAAATACAATGCACACCTGAATTGACATTCTTATCTTATCCCAGTGCTCCCCCAGCAGTCCTCAGTGCTGGGGTTGGAAATGTGAGCCGCATCTTCTCTGTCCCGTGCAAACCACAGTGGGAGGAAGAGGCGGGACCAGTTACTCGAAGTCAAATGCACTCCCAGCCCAGTTTGTACAAAACTTTGGAGGCAGGAAAGTCAGAATTTCCTCTTGGGTATTGCCATGTGGATGGGTTTTCCCTCAGACAAGACCCTGATAATGTGTTTCTCGTTTGATTTTTCTCGTTTTTGTTTGTCTGTAGCTGCTTGTTGCTTTTTTCACAGCAAGCCAAAGTGACATGCATTGTTCATGCTGTGCTTGCGTTGCTGTTTAGGATAATTTTTTATATTGTTTTGCAAGCTAACGACCTTATTCCTTCCAACCTTCCCTTTTAAATAGTGTTGAAGAAAAGACCTTTTGGTAACCATCCTAAGTCAGTTTCCTAAACTCGTGGGAAGGCTGGCTCTGATCTACCCTGTTGGTTAGATTGGGGCTGTCTCAACTAGGCGGGTCATTTTGGCTGTACGCAGTTTTGCAGTTGTGTTTCCGTGAGGCGTAAGGTGGGATGGGCTCTCGTGGCGGCAAGGCTACGTCAGTTTAGAAGGTAATTTCGTCTTTCCAAAGTGTGCTTTGAGTCGGAACATGACACCTGCGTTGGAAGAACCGATTATAATATTTACTGGGTGGTAGTGAGCACTGTATTAAATACTGCCTGAGATTTGGCCGGACGTGGATCGGTGTTCTCCGTCAGATGGGTTCGGTGGCAACATTTTTAACGTGGAGAACGTGTCCCTGTTGCAGAAATCGGTACTGTCATCCTCCTTGAAAGGATTGGCTACAGAATGAAAGGTTTTTGGGGTGGGGAGAGAAAATCAAATTAGTACCTTTCTTACAGAGGAGGTATCCCTGGAAGGGTCAGGCCTGTTTGGCAGGGCAGCGTGTTGAAATGACTGCTGTATTGTGCCAGCTAAATGAGTAACTACTAATGCCACCAGGTTGACGTTTGACACAATAGCTAAATTCATATTTCTTCTTTTCAAGAGAAAAATGGGGAAAGAAAAATATATGTACATAAGCACCCTACTGTTTTCTGACTTGGTCATGTCAGTTTTCTTCAAGAGCCTCAAACCTTCGGGTCCCTTGGGATGCTGAGGAGCTATGCCGATAGAAAATGGTGGGGATAATGAGAGAGAACTTTGACCTGCAGGCTTCAAAGTTCACCATAGCTACCTATTCATCTTACGCTTCTGGAGTGTAGCCATTGAGTGGATGACTAAAATTCTGGCCCACAAATTCAGTGTCAGCCTCCCCAAAGGGACCCGAGGGAATTTGTCTAGGCATCTCTTGGCTTTTAATGGCAGAATGCCATGCGCGAGGGCTCCCGAAACGGATTTATCAGGATACCTGCTGGGCAGTTGTGGCGGGTTGACCCTGGCTGGAGGCCGGGTGCCCACCAAAGCCTTTTTGTGCCTCCCCTCCTTGGGTGCACAGAGGAGAGAAAATGCAAGGAAAGGCTCATGGTTCAAGACACGGGCAGAGAAGGATCACTCACCAGTTACCATTATGGGGAAAACTGACTTGGCTTGGGGAAAATAATTTATCACCAATCAAGTCAGAATAGAACAATGAGAAATAAAACTAAATCTTAA
>NW_010243666.1:0-686 GCF_000690775.1 Eurypyga helias | reverse complement strand
CAGAGCTTGATGAAAACTGGAAGCTTAAGAACAATGGAAATGTTATTCCAACTCCTTCGCAGGCGTATTTGGAAATTCAGGCCAGATACTCCAGTTGCTCCCAGGCAGGGAAGTCGAGCACGCGGCACGGTCTTTAGTCCGCGCTCCTTCTGAACACTGAATTTTTTACGCCTGTCAACGCTGGGTTTATTTTTTTTTTTAACTGCCTCTTAGAAAAAATAAAGCTCATCAGACCTCGGGTCCTCCCTGAGCCAACCCCTGAGGAAACCAAAACCTACGACTTTACAGGGAAAAGACCTCCCGGGCGTGTGCGCTGTATCCCAGTTTGGAAGAGCAGTGACGCCGGGATGGCTCCGGCAAGCAGCCGATGATGCCTAAACCAGCCCGCGTTCCTCCGCCAGCCTGGGGGGGAGGGCAGGGATGAGGCAGGGAGGCAAGTTGTCCTCCGAATTTAACTGCTCCAGGGAACAAAAGAGCCCAACGCTGTTGTTTTCTTCTGAGTTTTCCCCTTGTTCCACGAAGGTGACCAAAATCTCACACCCTGTTCCAAAAAAAAATGACCTCACTGGCCCCTTATCTAGTTACAAAAGGTTTTCCTCTGCCACTTCTATTTCGGCCTCGCAGGGACTTTTCCCTGGCTGCTGGCGGCCCGGCGTGGGTTATCTCGCGTTTTCCAGAGGTTTGGC
>NW_010243665.1:2088-2443 GCF_000690775.1 Eurypyga helias | reverse complement strand
TCCTGCCATCGCCGTGAGGGTTGCACCCTGCCATGTGTCCAGCAAGGGGCTGGGTGGGAGATGGCAGAGACTATGGGGGAATCTGACTCCAGAGCCTGGCACAGGGTGCTCCGTCCCTGTCCCAGCTCTGCCCAGGGGAAGGGGCTGTCCCTCTCCTGCTCACCCAGAGCTCTCCCTGCCCACAGAGACCCTGGCAGGCTTCCTGCTCTCCGTCAATGCCACGGCCAGCCTCAGCCGCCTGCGGATCCCTTACCCCCAGACGGGCAGCTGGTACCTGAGCCTGCGCTCGCTCTGTGCCACAGAGCACGGGTAAGAGCCCCGGCACGTCCCCTGCCTGCGTGCCCAAAGGGGATGT
>NW_010243665.1:433-2047 GCF_000690775.1 Eurypyga helias | reverse complement strand
CATCCATGTGCACTGTGGGTCTGCGGGCACGCCTGGCCCCTGCAGTGCCTGTCACCGCTCACACATGTCTACGTGGCTTTGCGAGCTGCATGTCACCGTGCGAGTGCCTGCGTGGGCACGGATGGCTCTATCCTGCGCCTGCCTGGCCATCTGTGGGTCCCCGCAGCTCTTCCCTCTGTCTCTCGGTTAGGAAGTGCCTGTCAGCTTGCGAACGCCATGCATCTGTTGGTGCCTGCCCAGCTCCGCGGCGGTGCCATCTGTGCCCGTGCCTGGGAGGGGACTGGGCTGTCACTGCGAGGACAGGGTTTGGCTGTGTGTGTGAAGGGGCAGCTCTGGCCAGGCTGCTGTGCCCCTGTGCTGCTCAGCACCTCCAGGGACCAGCCCTGTGTCTGCCGCTCTACTCCTGCCCCGTGTGCTCGTCTGAGAGCCCTGTGGTTGAGAGGGGCTGTTGTGTGTGTGTGTCTGCAGATGCGAGAGTCCATGTGGGCTTTGTGCCGTGCAGACATGCGTGTTCAGTGCAGGCACGCAGGCAGCACTGGCTGTTTGGCACATGCATGTGGATGGTGCTGCATGCACATCTGGTGCATGCATGCAGACAGCTCTGCGTGCGTGTTTGGGTGCACACAAGCGGGCAGCTCCGCGTGCACGTTCAGGTTTGTGCAAGCAGACAGGGCTCTGTGTGTTCTGCGTGTGCGAGTGTGCAGATGTGTCTGTGTGAGCACGCATGGGGACAGCAGATGCGTGTGCAGGCGTGCCCTGTGCATGAGCGCAGGCCGCTCTGTGTGCGTGTTCATGCATGTTGGGGTGCCTGCGTGTGCACGGGCAGCAGTTGGTGCATGCTGTCGGGGCGTGGGCTGGTGCTGGGTGTGCCCAGAGCCCTCTGCATGGGTGTCATGGGCAGCAAGGGTGCTGTGCCTGCTTGGATTCCTCTGCTGTGTTTCTCATTCACGCTGAGTTGCCAGTCGGTCACATGCAGGCAAAGCAGGGCACAGTGTTTGCACAGCAAAATCCAAATTAAATAGGAGCCAGCTGAGTTGTGGCTGAAGGCAAAGTGGATCTAAGCGCGTCAGTGTTCCTCCTGCTCGCCCAGCCTGGCACAGACAATTGAAGCACACAACATCCCTGGGGACCCGCTCTCAGCTGCCACACTTAGCACCAAAGCAGCTTATTGCCAAGCTCACCCAGTCCCTGGGTCTCCCATCACTTGCCAAGTCTGGGTGTGATGGGTGCGTTTGGTAGAGGCAGAAGCTGCTCGAGGGGTGCAGGGTGACCCTCTTCTCCTGTGCCACAGGTTCGAGCCCTGCACCAATGTGACAGCCGAGGTATACCTGCGTGCCTACCTCTCGCCCTGCATCAACGACTGCGGCATCTATGGCCAGTGCAAGCTGCTGCGCACCAACAACTACCTGTATGCTGCCTGCGAGTGCAAAGCTGGTGAGAGCTTCCCCGGGCACCCACGGTGCCCACTGCACCCAGGAAACCTCCCTGGCATCCTCCCCTCCAGCCCAGGGGTTGTGCACCCCAACAGTCCCCCATGCCAGCTCTTCTCAGGGCACTGGAAAGGGGCTTCCCCGCCCCCTCCCCAACCCCTGTGGGTGCTGCAGGAGTGACAAC
>NW_010243665.1:0-212 GCF_000690775.1 Eurypyga helias | reverse complement strand
GCTCCAGTCTACATCTTCACCATGTTCTTCTCCACTGTAAGTGTTGGCTGGGTGCAGCTGGGGTGGGGGGGACAGTTGAGGGGCTGGGGCTGTACAGAACGGCTCTCACACCCTTTTGACCCTACCCCAGTTTTACCATGCCTGCGACCAGCCGGGCATCGTGGTGTTCTGCATCATGGAGTACGATGTGCTGCAGTTCTGTGACTTCCTGG
>NW_010243664.1:0-297 GCF_000690775.1 Eurypyga helias | reverse complement strand
TTTACAAATGTTTTCTCGCGGAGGAGGGGGACGGGACTGACATCTCTGATGTGCATGAGAACTATCGTGTGCTTTCTTTGAAATAAATAAGGGGAAAAAATAAAACTATCATTAAATACCTGCGTTTAGCAAAAATCGGGCTGCTCTTTCATGTGAGCCTTCTAGAATAAATACTGTGAGGGTGATTCGGCTCCCACAGTGTGAGGAGCTTTAAAAGAAAATGTTTCGGGGGCGGGATGAGGTGATTGAATGAGAAAGAGCTTGGGGTTATTTTTGGGGGTGCCCCCCCTTCCTCTT
>NW_010243663.1:0-2350 GCF_000690775.1 Eurypyga helias | reverse complement strand
TTGGTCCTGGGGGGGACGATGCCCACTGCGGAGCAAACCGAAATGCCAGGCTGAACCCCGCTCTGGGGTGACCAAAGGCAGGGGCCCAGCCGGACGCCTGGTGCCCCTGGCAGGCACGGGGAGCCCGTGGGGGTGGGATGTGCCATCCTCGGTGCCCTACCCTTGTTGAGAGCCGCTTGCTTCTCCGCCTCCTGCTCCGGCCGGCTCTGCGCGACCCCCTCAGCCAGGGGCCCAGGGGGGCCCGGTCGTGGCGCCTCTTTCTTGCTCTGCTCGAAGCTTGGCTTGGGCTGTGGGAGGGAAGCAGGTCCCCTGTGAGCTGGGCATCCTTCGCTGTCCCCATAGGACAGGATCCTGCATGGGAAAAGCTTCCTGCAGGGACGACAATCCTGCCACAGCTCAGAAAGGACACCCAGGAGCTCCAGGACAGGGAGACCCTGGCTCTGTGCTGAGCTCCAGCAAGATCCTATGCCCACGGGGGGGGATGGGGTCCCACGGGGGCAGAAGCTGGGACAGGCACAATGCAGCAGCACAGAGCAAGTGAAGGGCTATTTTTGGGGTCCTTCTCCTCTTGCATCCGACGGCAAAGGCCTGCCCAGAGCCCGGGCTGGTGTGATGGAGGGGTATAGCAACAGACTGAGGAGCCCAGCACGCTCCCCCTCGAGCACAGTGGGGTCCGTAACCCCTCCCAAGGCAGCACAGCCGATTCTCTGTGCTGCCAGCCCCCACGTGCATGGACCCTTACTCCCCCCAACCCGCTGCAAGGACGCTTCTGTCTCCTGGTGCCCAAACCTGGCTCCTTCCCCCAGCTGGAGCACAGCCAAGGCATTACCAGGAATTCCCAAATCCAGGTTTGCCCTGGGTGGGCAGGAGTCGCAGGGAGGTCACCCCCCATGGGCAGAGCTTGACAGTACTGTGTGGCAGGGAGCGGTGCCACAGAAGGACAGCGAGAAAAGGGGGGGCAGAGGAAAGCAGAGGGGCTGATGCCAAGGGCTGCAGCAGCTTTGGGGGCTGTCCAGGAGTATCCGGTCCCTTGAGCAAGTGCAGTATGTGGGTGCAGGGAGCTGACGGGGACAGAAGGGCCACAGCGAGGCTGCCGGGGGACATTGCCCATTGCTCCCCTTGGAGAGGGCAGGTACCAGTCACACATTGCTGTCCCCTAGCCAAGTGCCACTTCCATGCTGTCCCTAACCCCCCCTGCCAGGCCAGCCCTACCGCCTGCCTCATCCCAGCCCCTGCCAGCTGATGTCTCGGGGATGCTGGGCTGCTCTGGAGAGGTTTCGGTACCTGTCCCCTCTTCGCCTCGCTGCCTTGCTGCCAGGAAGGGGAGGTGGGGTACGGCCAGAGCCGGCTCTCGCCAGGGAGCGGAGGAACAGTCGGAGGAGACTCCAGGGGTACGTAGGACTTGGGGAGGGGAGGTCGAGGCGGGCCTGGTTCCTGGGGTGGAGAGGAGCGTGAGGTATGAGAGCAGAGCCACTGAGAGCCAGGAAGGAAGAGAGAGTTAGAAAAAGATCGAGACAACACACAGTGGAAGCATTAAGCCAAGAACAGGTTCCCGCCCGCCGCTCCCCAGGGCTCCGTGGTCTGTGTCCCCGTGGAGAGGGGACAGTGCTTTCTCTCTCCCACACTGCCCTTGCTGCTGCACACCCCCCTGGGCAGCGAGGCCAGGCAGGATTCAGGCAGGGCCTGCCCAAGTGAGGGGGTCTGAGCTTGGGGCTGGCAGCCCCCAGAAGACACTGGCATGGCCTCTGCGCAGGTGGGGATCCCCAAAATCCATCCTAAACCTCACGTGGATGAAGATGAGACCAGCACTGCTGGACCCTGAGCAAGGGTGGGGACAGGGGACCGTGGTGGCAGCAAGAGCTGGTCCTGAGGCCACTGGCTGGGCAGCTTGATGCAGGAGCCCAAAGGCTGCAAAGCCCAGCTACAGCCCCCACAAGGACCACAGACCCTGATGTCACCAGGGGACACCAAAATGCTGCCCCCAGGCAGAGCCCTGAGGAAACCCAGACGCACTCTGTGCCTGGTGCCCACCCATCCCCTGAGAACGAGGGCTCGGGGCACCCTCCGAGCCAGGCTGGGGACCCACTGGTGGCAAAGGGCTCCCTGGAGACACCCCGTCTCACTCACCTCGCTGGGTCCTGGCTTGGTGGGCGAGCCCTGGGAGCCGGAGACGAGGGAGAAGGGGCTGAGGGGGCTGGTGAGACTGGCCGAGCTCAGGGGGCTGGCAGGGCTGTTGGAGCTGTACGTCCCGGAGGGGCCGATGGCCACTGGGGAGAAAAGCAGAAATAAGTGCGTGGACTGGGGCCTCCGTGTCCCTGAGTGGGTGCTGCCACCTCCCTCACAGCATCCC
>NW_010243662.1:0-233 GCF_000690775.1 Eurypyga helias | reverse complement strand
GCGTGTGTTGTCGTGTGTCGGGCTGTGTCACGTGTCAGGCTGTGCCACAGGCTGTTGCGCGTTGTGTCACGTTGTTGCGTGTCAGGCCGTGCTGCACACTGGGTCGGGCTGTGCCACACACCATCGTGTGCCATGTCACATGTTCTGTTGCGTGTCAGCCCGTGCCGCACACCGTGTCAGGCCGTGTCACGCGTCGGGGTGTACCGCGACCCCTTGTCACCCCCATGACGAGC
>NW_010243661.1:659-884 GCF_000690775.1 Eurypyga helias | reverse complement strand
GTCACGACACAGTGGGCATCGTGACGCGATGGGATTCATGACCTCATGGTGTCGCGACGGGACAGATATTGCAATGTGCCGGGTGTTGTGGTGCTATCGCGACACTCTGGCTGTCACGACATGCCAGGTTGCGCAGGTGCCCCCTGCAGGGGTCCCTGGGCTGTGGGGCGGGGGCGGGGTGTCGCGATGCAGCGGGTGTCACAGAGCTGGCTTGCGGGGCACGCT
>NW_010243661.1:0-211 GCF_000690775.1 Eurypyga helias | reverse complement strand
GCAGCGGTTGTTGCACGGCTGTCTTGACACGGTGTCTATTGTGACATGCATGTCGCGACATGGGAGCTGTTGTGACATGGCTGTTGCGACTCAGTGGCTGTTGTGACAAGGCTGTCGCGACACTGGCCATCGTGACGCGGCAGCCATTGGGACAGGGCTGTCACGACATGATGACCTTTGTGACCCGGCAGCCGTTGTTGCACGGCTGTCT
>NW_010243660.1:18116-18323 GCF_000690775.1 Eurypyga helias | reverse complement strand
CCCCCGGGCCTTGTCCCTGGTTTCGGCTTTGGCTTCGGGATTTGCCGCTTTCGGTTGTCCCCACTGTGCCTCAGCACCCCCCCAGGCGCCGTAGGTTGGCAGCGCGGGGAGGATTCAGTGCTACCATCTACAGGTGTAGGGATAATTAGGTAATTGAGGTCGTAATTACGGCTTTGTGGCTGAAACCCGGACGGCAGGCCGCGGTGG
>NW_010243660.1:14197-17991 GCF_000690775.1 Eurypyga helias | reverse complement strand
TGGTGGCCGCTTCTCTGAGCGAGATGCGCTCGGGGATGGAAGAGGCTCCCAAGGCCCGCCAACCGGGAGCCCCTCTCCGCGGAAGCTGCCCCTTATCGCTGCGTTCCGTGTCCCTTCTGTGCGACTGATAACACCCCGTCGGTGGTTGGCACAGGCCTCACCCCTCGGGGATGGCTCCAGGGGGGAAGCAAAGGATTAGAAGCGCAGAGTTTCCCTGGAAGCGCAGAGTTTCCCTGGAAGCGCAGAGTTTCCCTGGAAGCGCAGAGTTTCCCTGGAAGCGCGGCGGACGCGGCGGTACAGACCCACGTCGGGAGCTGTCCTGGGCGTGAGGGCTTTGCTTCAGCGGGTACTGCAGCCCAGGTCTAACTTCATGTATTTCCCGATCCAAATACAACCGAAGCAACTGTATAAACGCCTAAAATTGCACATTTATCTAAGCACCTTGCTGGATCGGTGCCATCCAAGTCCCCTGCGCTGTCAAGCCGGCGCGTCATCAGCGACTACATTTCACCCTGGCATAAATTCAGATGGTTTATGTCCTTAATAATGAACTACTTATCGTGATTATATCTTTAACAATGAACTTCTTATGGTGAATAATTTAGCCGTGACGGAACGTACAGCTTTTAACTGCCTCCAGTACCGCCTGGATGCTGAAGACGGCATGGCCAAGACAGATAATGCGTCGGGTTTATGAATAGTTAACGTGTTTCGCAAAAATTAGGTGTATGCTTTAGAGCCCTGTTGACATTTATACCTTCAGCATAATTTGAGACATCGCTTTATTTATCTTAAAACACTCTCACGCGTTCCCCAAGCAACCTGCTGCCCCGGTGGACCCCCCTTGCCGTTGCGGCCCGCGCGTTGCCAGCGTGGGATTTATTGTTCTGCGGTTCGTTAAACAGGCGCATTCGTGTCCTTCTGATGGTCTTCGCCAGCGACCAGCCGGCCTTCCTGGTTTACGCAGCGCGCCAGGGCCTCTGCGCCTCGTGCTGGAAGGGGGGAAGTGTTTTCATCCAGCTGGCTGGCTGTCACCTCCAAATCGCGCATGTGTACGCTACGGCGCGATAACTACGTCGTTATCGCTAGTTACACCTTCGCCCTCCTGGTTGCGCGTAGCCTCTGCCTTAGATGAAGTGTTATTTAATTATTTAAGGTAACAATAGCCATTTCACTCACCTTTTCTGAAAAACAAATAGAGCCTGGAAGGAGAAACTGTGGATAAAAAGTGCTTTCTTTCCTTCCGAGGAAGGGGAGCGCAGCCGGTCGTGCAGGCGTTGGAGTGTTGGGAGTCTGCAAATGGAATTCCAGGATTGACCAACCACGTTTGGTGTTGCTGAGGGATGAATAATGATTAGGGTCATCATCCCCTAATCCCAAGCTCGTTTCTTCCTTCCTTGGAAATGCGGAATTTCTTACACCCGTAAAAAGCCCAGTTAAAAACCGCCATGAAAATTCACTGGGTGGTTTTGTCTTTGCTCACCATGTGTCCGGCACATCCCAAATCCACCTGGAACGGGAGACAGGGAGAAGGCTGCTGTGTTAAACCGCCTCCCCATTGGCGAGCTCCGATTCATTTGCGCCCCGTGCAGCGGGAAGAGAAGGAAGACCTCTCTCAGGGGGACGCGGTGGGACCCCCTCGCGGGGGGCGGTAAAGCGTTCGACGTCGGACAGCTCGCTTGGCAAACGACATCTTCCCAAGGCAGTGCGTTGGAATCATGGATTTGGCGCTGCGGGTTGTTTTGGATGCTGCCCACGTCAGGCGTTTCGCCAGGGGCGGAGGATGGGAGCCACCTGCAGCCAAAGGGGAGAAAGAGACGCCCTCCGGTCCCGGGACACCGGGGCGACTCGGAGGAAGGATGTGCTTAGCGTGGCGAGCGGGACAAGGAGGAGTGGGCTTTCTCCGGTTCTTAGGGAAGCGTGGGGCTGGCCCCAAACGCAGACACAGATGGTGAGGGAGCCGAAGCTTCCACTCGAACACGTGTAAAACTTTGGGAATGGCGCTAACTGTTTGAAAACAGACTCACAGATGTGTCCTCTCTTTTCCTTCCGGCAGATTGGCCGAGTGGGATCACGGAGGCAAGACGGATGCGCGGACAGCGAGGCACATGCTGCCCAGAAAGCCCGTCGTTCCTGCAGTTAAGTGATGCTTTCCCTCACTTTTCCCCCATTTCTTTATTCTCTTCATTTGTCACTTTAATGACAGGCCATTCCTCTCTTTCCTTTTGCTTACAGACCTCTCCCCTTTCCATTTATCCTACCGAATTAATGCTGGGGCTCGGCTGGTGATGGATTTAAAGTGAACTGGGGCGATGGGATCCGAGTGTTTAAGCCATCCGCATCCCGTATTTTAACCCACGCGCCGGGTTCTCAACCTTGTTCTTGGTTTGTGCCAACAGACGCTCCAATAAACCTCTCTTCCTAAACCCCTTTTCCCTGCGAAGCAGAATCAAACGTGTTGTCTTACCGCAAAACACCGGATTTGGGGGATCCTCCATGAAATGCTTTGCCCAGGCAGGTCGCTGGGATGCCTGAGGATGCTCGTTAATTGGCTCCACGCCCGGTTTGGTTCTCAGCTTCCTTGTAAGTCGTTTACGTTTGCAAGGTGTAGCAGGGCGCAGGGGTTTTCATTTGTTTATAGCCTCCCTCCTCTCCAGGATGTCTCCGTGACAACTAAATGGGTAGGAAATTCCTTCCCCTGCCCAGGGCTGTTTGTGCTAGGCCTGGCAGGTGGCCTGGGGACAGAGATGGGTGGCCAGGACTTACCTAAGCTGGCGTAGACCACGCGGCCACCCCACATGCCAGCCCCAGCCACCGCTTGTGCCTTGGAAAAGGGGGTTAAAACCCATTAACACACACCCCCCAGCCCGCGACTCTGGTTTCAGGGCAGAAATCTGCCAACTTGTTTGCGGAGAGGTGAGCGTAGTTTTATGGTTTAGCTTTGTTTGGCCCCTGAGGACTCTTTTAAGTCCTTTCTCCCTTTTTTTTTCCCTCTTTAAACGAGCTCTTGCGCTACGAGGCCCTGGGGGGACTTGGTGTGCGCTTGGAGTGACGTGTATATGGATACTCCCTCGGAAAACAAAGGGTATCCCTGGAGTTTTGGACCCCTTTGGCCCAAGACGTGTTTCACAACTAGGAGCTCTTACCTCAAGCATAACCTGGAGGTTGGGTGCCGATCCAAGGGATGAGCCAAGGAACAACGTGCTCGGCCCTACCTACGCATTCCTTTTGTGCCGCTGTAAAGATAACCGTGGGTCAGACGCGTCTCCCGAGACAGGGCATGCCGATGTGTCGATAAAAGCTCCTCTGCTTCCATAAATTACGTCTGTGGATCTCTTTGATGACACTGGAATGGGATTTATTTTAGACGCGGGATACAAAAGTCAGGCCCGCGCTTGCCGACGGCGTTCAGGAGGCTGAGCCGCGGCACCAGGGTGTGAGGGAGGAGGAGATGTACAGCGACTGGAGGCCTCTGGAGCGGCGCAGGTGAGCCCACGGAGGACCTGGTGCCGGTCTCTGTGGCTGCTGGCGTGGGTTTGTTTTTAACACAGTCCTGTTTTATCTCGTGAGCTGCTTGTACCGCATCGCCGGGCTCTTCCCAATGGGGCACGCGCTTCTTTTAATCTCTTCTTCAACCTCCCTGCTCCAGGCTGCCTGCGAGGCAGTTCCAAAGCCTCCGATGAGTACAGGCTTTCCCTGCTTCTCTGGGACAGCCGCATCCTGCCTTGTGGGGCAGATCCCGCTGTCCCCCCCAAGTGCCCGGCGACGGGGGAGCAGGCGGGCGGCCCGCCCCA
>NW_010243660.1:3990-14159 GCF_000690775.1 Eurypyga helias | reverse complement strand
CATCCCAGCAGGAGTACCCTGCTGCCTGCTCAGCCGGCGCGTGTTTGCGTCGTGTGTGCCATACCCTTGCCCTGCTCTCCGGCATTGCTGCTCCTCGCACGGCATTTCGGTGGATGGGACGACTGGCCTGGCTGTCCTCCCGCAGCCCTCGAGAGCCGGGACTCCGCGTGATCTTGATGGAGGCTGAAGCAGGGACCGGGTGGGCTTTAAGGTCCCTTCCAAGCCAAACCATTCCGTGACTGTATGAAAAACTCGGTGCGGTAAACAGAGGTTAACAACTGCTTGGCTGTGGGTGGTTTACCTGCTCTCCTTGACGCTCTCGCAGCTTAACGGAGGGGGTTGCTTTAATAGCTGTGGCGTTTCAGCACCAGTTAGTCCTTCTGCTGTTGCTGGTGGCTTATGCAAAAGGCAGAGAAGCAGGACGGGGTTGTAAAATGCCGTGTCCCCTCCTGGGAATGTTTTGGAAGCGACAGAGGTGATGTTGCCTGGGAACAAGCACCGTCCTTTAAAAGAAATCAATGGGAAATAATAGACTAATTCTTATTGGGGCCGGTTTAGCAGAATCCGAGATGGAATAGAGTGGGCTCAAGCAGAGCTTTGGGAGCTTCCTCTGCTCATTCCCCGGAGGCTGAAGCTGAATTTGTGTCCCCGTTGTCCTCCCGTGTTCCCAGCTGCGCTGGATCCTCCCCTTGGCAGCTTCTCTCTCTCTGCTGCCCGCCCCTTCGCTCCACGATATATGACCCTCTCCCCGCAGCTTTCGCTTCACAGCAATCCTGTCCCGGCAGCTGAACTTCCCCGAGCACTCGCCCGGAGCGTCCGATCCGACATGGGTAAGGGATCCGGCCGGGATCTGCTGGCAGGATCTGTCGCTCTGGGCTACGGTTCTGCACTGTCAAACCTGCGAGCAGGGGCCGGTGGGTTCGTTAGCGCCGTGGGCTAATGAGGAGCGGCGCAGGGCTGAATTCAGCGTTCCCTCCGCCTGTGCTAAGGGTTCCTTCTTCAAGCTGTTGAACCCCCTGTGGGTTGGAATCAGTGGTTTAATGCCACCAGAAAATGCCTTTTATGCTCCCGTTAAACGTCTCGGCGGGAGCTGAGATAACGTTTGGGCTCGCGGCTGCGGTTGATTGCGAAAGACGCTTTGGGGGATCCTCAGGAAACCGAGAACCGGGATGTTACTTTTTGGCTTGTGTGTTTGTGAGAGACTGTGGCATTTTTATGGACTTCCATTTTTGGATACATGGACAGGAAATGGAGGGAGGAGCCTAAAATAGATGGCAGGTTTTGTGGGCGTGAATATGTTATTGTGTGGGTTGTGAGGGAGATGCTGTTACACTGATTGCCCAAAACCAGGCAAGACCGTAGATCTTAATTAAAAAAACCACCCTTATTACACAGCCAAACCCAGCGATTGTGACTCAGCACAACCAGTCTGGTTCCTCCTCCTTGCCTGACTGTTCACCTTGTGCTTCTCTAATAGCGCAGCGCAAACCCTCTTCGCGTTGCTTCGCTTTCTAACTCCCAGGCTGCGACGAGGACGGGTTTACCCGAACGCCGCGGCGCTCCCAACGCCGCGCCACAAAGCTTGAAGGAGCCTGAGGGCGATCGATGGCTCACAGGGTTGGAGGAGTTCGCTCTCCGCAGCGTAGGAGAGCAAGTCTTGGGCTGCTCTTCAAAAATTTAACATCGTTAAAGCCTGCTTGCATCATCTGTAGCCTGGAAAAAGGCTTGTAGGCCAGGAGGGATGTGCTGCTCTTGTCTCTCGTGGTCCGTACGGTCCGTGTCGTGTCCTGTGTACAGCACAGCTCATATTCTCCCCTCTTTTTCCCCATTTGGGTGTTTATTTCAGCGGTTTACACAGCTTCACAGCATGGAAGGGGTTGGAAAGGACCCCTAGGGATCATGTAGTCCAACCCCCCTGCCAGAGCAGGATCCCCTAGAGCAGATCACACAGGAACAAGTCCAGGGGCTTTGGAAAGTCTCCAGGGAAGGAGATTCCTCCCCCTCTCTGGGCAGCCTGTTCCGTGCTCTGTCACCCTCACAGGGAAGAAGGGTTTCCTCATGGTCAGGCTGAACCTTCTGTTTCCCAGTTCATGGCCACTGCCCCTCGTCCTGTCACTGGGCACCACTGAGAAGAGCCTGGCCCCATCCTCCTGACACCCACCCTTTAGATATGGATAAGCATTGATAAGATCCCCCTCAGCCTCCTCCTCTCCAGCTGAACAGCCCCAGCTCTCCCAGCCTTTCCTCACGTGGAAGGTGCTCCAGGCCCTTCATCCTCGTCGTGGCCCTGCGCTGGCCCCTCTCCAGTAGCTCCTTGTCCTTGTTGAGCTGAGGAGCCCCGAACTGGACACAGCACTCCAGGGGAGGCCTCCCCAGCGCAGAGCAGAGGGGGAGGATAACTCCCCTTGACCTGCTGGTCATGCTCTTAACACACCCCAGGATGCCCTTGGCCTTCTTGGCCATGAGGGCACACTCCTGGCTCCTGGTCATCCTGTTTTCCACTAGGACTCCAGGCGGGGAATGCCGGATCAAGGAAAGTCTCTGTCATGTATGAATGTGCTTTAAACTTGTGAGGCTGAACTCGTAGGCCCAGATTTCCCATTATTTTTCAGCACAGAGTGTCATGTGGTGTATCTTTTCAGCGACTCGAGGAGCTAACTGGGAGTCAGGGAGCCGTGGGGGCGTTTGCCAGCGTACAAATCGGATCCAGGATTGTCGGTCTCCGAACGCGAAGCCGACATCCTCCCTGAGACGCGCGTCGCAATACCTTGGAAACAAAAACCACTGCTTTCTTTTTCCTCCAATCAGCAAAATGCGGAGCGTGCGGGCCGGGATACGCAACGCCTCTGGATGCCATGAGGGGCAAGTACCGTAACATCTTCTCTTAAATTCACACCATCACCAAAGGAAAGGCCTTCGGCTCAGGTGAAGACCAGGACGACGCCTTCCCGAGTGGTTCGTTAATGAGCAAGGCCAAGGAGACTTGACAAATCCAAAGGGATTTGGGGTCGTTTTGCTCCCGGCTCTGGGCGCAGCTCGTGCCGTGAGGTCGCTCGGTCTCAGCGGCAGCAGGAGCGGGCCTGGGATTCCACGTGTGCGCGGCTCAGGGCACTGGCGTGCCGCGAGCACTGCGGGTTTGCGGTGCTGCCAAACGGGGCCTGCCTTTAAGAATATCGGGGGGGTTTAATCTAAAAAACCCGCTTCGTTGGTGGCTTTGCACAACTTCATTATAGAGCGCCCTCAGACTCTCGTCCGCACGTCGGTGTCTAAGGTAGAAGGAGGGGGAAATAGGGAAATAGGTGCAGGATGTTCCGTGTGAAACGGTTCAACGGGAAGCATCTGCTCGTGGTGTACGAAAGTCACGCTCTGTTCGGCCCGGCAGTGCCCAGCGAAACCCTGACCCTCGCTGAGGGTCACACTGAGGCAGTCGGCTGAAGCTTTTAGTGGCGTCAGAGCTCCACCTCGAGCCCTCTTGGTGTGTTTTAAACCCCACAGTTTTGCCGTGGCATGTTACAGGTGACAAGGCGGCTTTTGGCAGAGGCGGGCGGAAAGCTGGGCTCTGGCAGCATGGAGTCGTCACTTGTGTCCCCGGGGAAGCGTGACATGGGCCTTGCAGGCTGGGGGTGGGCTCCAGCACGGTTTTCAGCCAAATAACTGCATCCCCAGAGCCCCTTATGGTCAGGCAAAGGAGTGGAAAGGCCCCCAGGCTGAATAAGCACTTTCTCTTGACCGTTTCTGGCTGCTCCAACAATGTACTAGTAGTGTTTCTCCATAAAATGGGAATACTGGGGTTCAGCTACCTCGGGAGAATCACAGTTTTTACAGGCAGAGGTTAAATCCAGAGAAGGTTAAGCATGGCCTTTTGTAAACACGGTTTCTTTGGCTGCATTAATCAAGACTTGTGCCTTGCAAGGTCCGCGGGAGGAGATTGTGTACCTGCCCTGCATCTACCGAAACACCGGGATAGAGAAGCCGGACTACCTGGCCACTGTGGATGTTGACCCCAAATCTCCACGCTATTGCCAGGTACCCGCGGGCGGCACGGCTCCGGTGCTCCGCAGGGAATACTCGGGTTTGCGTTCTCCGTTCGCGGCCTTCCGTCTCACCGGGTTCTCAGCCCTTTGGATGGAATTCTGGTGCAGCCTTTCCTTCCCTGCCCTGTGTTTGGCTTCATGTTTGTTCTTCTTAGGACCATTTTCCAGTAGATGTTTGTGTTGAGAACCAATCCCATCCTCTGCTGCTCTTCTCTCCACGTTACTCCAAGCAAACTTTGCTCTCAAGACACTTTCAGAGCATTTTTACGCTTAGAACTTTAATAACTCTTTTTGTAACACCGGCTGACGCTGAGCGTTAAGCTCCAGGGGGTGATATTCCTTGGGGTGTCCCAGTAGTGTAGGTTGTGATGTAGCACATCCGATCCCCCGGGAAATTCTACACATGAGATATTACCAATCTCATCCATTTACTGGATAAATGGAGAGCTCCAGGTGGTTAGCTACCAATACACCGTGTCCAAAACACTGGAAAAACTGTCCCTAAGCTTCTCGGTTTGACCTGCAAACAGCGTGGCCCTAAGCTGCATTTACGCCTGCCGTCGCTTACGTGACTCAAGTTACCGAAGATACTTTGGACTCTGATCTCCAGGTCTCTAGGGAGCAGCAAATCTGGTTTGACAACAATGATTTTCCTAGTTTGGTGGGGTTTTTTATAGCTAATGCTTAGGGTTTTATTGAATTCGGGGGTTTTTTTATAGCTACTACTTAGGGTTTTATTGAATTGGGTTTTTTTTTTATAGCTACTGCTTAGGGTTTTATTAAATTTGGGGTTTTTTTTATAGCTACTGCGTAGGGTTTTATTGCGGAGGAGTGGAGGAAACAGATCTCCTACAACTTTGCCCCGACGTAGCTGTGGTCTTTCCCCTTTTCTTAGTGGAAGGGTGAAAATCGGAAGCAAGAATGCAAATTAACGTGTCTGTTGGCTAGAGCCAGCCCCGGCTGTAACTGGAGATTCGCGGCACATGGACAAGCGATGACTTTTTCTGTTGGGTTTTTTTTCCATGTCATTATTCCCTGTCTCCTTAATTAGTCATTTAAAGAGTCGGATGAATTGGATAGCACAGAGTGTCCCACAAATGCTACGCAACCACGATGTCCAACTTTCTTTCCCCGTTTCGCAGCTGGAGCTCTGCGTATTTTGGGCTGAACCTGCTTCCTGAATAACAAAGAGCCATTCCTTCTGCTCGTTAGTAATTTATGCCTTGACATCAAGACCCGTTTCTTCGCCTGGGGAAACGCTACACCAGACCGAATCTTAAGTCTGCCTCTTCGTAGGTGATCCATCGCCTGCCCATGCCCAATCTGAAGGATGAGCTCCATCACTCCGGGTGGAACGCCTGTAGCAGCTGCTTTGGGGACGCCACGAAGAGGAGAAACCGTCTGATTCTCCCGAGTCTGATCTCTTCTCGCATTTATGTGGTGGACGTGGGAACAGACTTGCGCGCTCCTCGAATCCATAAGGTACATTTAGATGACTTTCAGGTGGGGGTTTATTTCTTGTAGTTCAACCAAGAGACAGTCATTTTATGGATTCCAACTTCAAATTAGGAGAGTGGGAACGGAAGCTTTTCCCAAACCTTAGGAACTTGTGGGGGTTTTAAAACTCCTACAGTTTATTGATAAACTACACACGGAAATCTTGCACTGAAGAAATGTGAGTAAATGTGGTGTCACGCACTCAGGAATTAGGAACTTCCAGAATTCCGCAATGTGAATTTTGGGTGAAGGAGTTGCACGCTGTCTTACTGACCCCACGATCAGGAGGCAAGCTCAGCTGAGCACATGTAGCTTGTGTGTTTTTCAGAGTTCAAATCTGAAACTCTGTAGTTCAGATCTGAATCTCTTCCGGAAAGGACACCTTGGGATTGTAATCCTGGGATCCTAAACATGTGATATGCGGGGTTTTTATTAGAAAATTTTAAGGAAATGTTGCAATGTGGGGAAATGAACATTTTTTAAATCTCTTGTTCATGGGAACAATTGAATTCCTCCCAAAATAAGACTTTCCCTGCAGTAGAATCCACTTGGCAGAGGTACTGAGATTGGCATAGCTGCAGGTGCAGATCCAGACTTACCCATCTTCACGTCTGACTGTTCAGGTTCTCGTTGCAGCCAGTGAAAACGACGGCGTAGGCATTGCTGGAGCCAGATTTAGCTAACCTAGCTTAGAAAACCGTCAGAGGATAAAGGAATTGGGCCCGGGGAGTGTTTGTTTCTGTTCACTGGCTGTAAAGTGCGCGTAGAGGATGAGCTTAGGGGTACATGTGTACACTGCCAGCGCCTGTACTGGCTCGGGTGAACCCTACAACGACGCATGAAGCTTCGGTACGAAGTTCCAGCTTTGGCAGAGATGAATCGGGTTATCACAAAGGTATTTTGAGGTGTGTTCATAACGTGGAATGTGAGGAAACTTGTAAGTGGGCTTCTGTCCCACCCCACCTGCCTGCAAATGCTCTCACTCATCATCTTGTGGGTTTGAGTTCTTTAGAGGCTTTAACTATTAATGCCGTGGAATAAAACCCCCGAAGGCCTCTTCTCGTTGAGTGAGTTTTGTTCCACTCTGGGTCTCTGGCAAGTCTCGACAATTCTTTTTCCCCCCTCTGAACTGCTCGTATCCCAGTGAGAGCTGATGTCTGAGCATGGCACAAGCTGTGTTTCTGGCACTGATACAAACGGAGCAAATGCTGGTGTCGGTGTCTCACCGCTGCAGGAATTAGGCAGGTTTGTGCCGTTCTGGTCTGGCTGCTGCTGTTTTTGAGAGGAACAAATACACGTCGTGGGCGGTGCTGTATTGCTGGGCAGGGTAGAAAGTGGGAGGTGGCAGGTGCTCAAAACCCAAAACTGCAAAAGAAGCAACTCCCCTCACACATATCCCATTCCCACTCCTTCCTCCCTCCCAGAAACTTGAACTCTCCAGGGTGGAGCTGCTCCTGTAGCATCTCCAAGAGGGTGACTCTGTGTGTCTGCTCGTTTTAGATTGTTGAGCCAGTGGAGTTATTCCGGAAGGGTAACATGGCTAATCCTCACACCTCTCACTGTCTGGGCAGTGGTGACATCTTAATCAGCTGTTTGGGAGACCCATCTGGCAATGGGAAAGGTATTAATCCCCTTCGTTGCTCGAGCACGGTACGTGTGGTGTAGCAGTGTCGTGCTCCCGACAGCCTGGCTGCAAAGCCAGCACCGTTGGGAAGAGCTTGAAGTTCTTTGTGCACATAAACCCCTTCCGGCCGTTGTTTAAGTGACTTGTTTTTGTGACTCGGGCATGAGAGATTCTGCTACCAGCCCCTGAAGAGATGTGTGCTGTGCAGGTAACTCAAGGATGCTGGTGGCAAGCAAAGAAAACCAGAGGGGACCCCTCCAGGACCTCCTCTGAGTTACCCCTTAATGGGAATGTACTCTGGGAGGGCTGACTGACTTATTGCAGTGACCTGAGTAGAAATGGTGCAAAATGAAGCTTAAAAAAATCCGTTACAATGTCATAAAGTTCTTTAAAAGTCCATCTTTCCTTTGCTCCAGTCCCCAGGAGCAATGCCAGCGGAATCCCAGACTTTTCCCCAAGCACAGGGTTGCGTTTCACGGAGAATAGGCATTGAAATAGGGATTATTGCTTCTCTTAGGGGAAGGTGTGGGTTGGTGAGGATGTCTTCACCCAGCTTTTACCTGCTCTTGCATCAGGTGGCTTTATTCTGCTGGATGGAGAGACCTTTGAAGTGAAAAGCAACTGGGAGAGTGAGGGGAAGGTGGCCCCCCTGGGTTACGACTTCTGGTACCAGCCACGCCACAATGTCCTGATGAGCACCGAGTGGGGAGCCCCAAAAGCCTTCAAAGATGGGTTCAACCTGGCTGACATCGAGAAAGGTGAGAGGGAATTCCTTCAAACTCCCCAAAGGAAAAGCCGTTTTTTTGTTAAAATAGTACCTTCTGTGTTTATTTTCGTCTGACCCCATCCGTTAGGGTATTATGGCCAACGCATCAATGTGTGGGATTGGAGCACTCACGCCTACATTCAGGCCATTGACTTAGGGAAAGGCTCCATACCTCTGGAAATCCGCTTCCTCCACAATCCGGATGCTGCCGAAGGGTTTGTTGGATGTGCTCTGAGTAGCACTGTGCATCGGTTCTACAAGACAGAGGTGAGTGATGGAAACCGAGGCAAACACGGAAGCTCAGACCCAGCTGGGTCAGAAATCTGCTGATCCCTTGGGAAATAGGGAAATTCTGATTTTTTAAAAAAAATAGAGCCTCTAATTCCAGCCTAATTCGAGGCAAGCTGTAACGCTGGGTCAGGGAGCATGCGTACCCGCCCGTGCCATGCCTTTTGCGGCTTAGGAGGTCACGGTGCTGGCCTCTCAGTCCCACTTCCAGCTCTCCTGCCCTCCACAATAACTCATCAATAAATTTAATCACAGCTAACGAACTGGGGAGGTCTCCAAGAGGGGAAGGTCTTGCGGACGACGGGAATGTTAGCACTCACTCAAACGTGAGAACGTGGCCGCCACGTGCTCATCGTGCTCGTCGGAACGCGTGAGGCTCATCCCTGGTGCCAGCGTTCGGAAGCACGGGGCAGACCTGAAGGCAGAGGAGGGAGGGAAAGCGATGGATCCCGGGCAGGGGCGTAGAGCTTTGCTGTTTTAGAGGGCGAGCTGGCGGCGGGGAGGACACGGAGCTGTAGATCAGCCTTTTGTTCTGCGGCTGTTCAGCAGCCTGAGCTGCTCCTGCCCAGTGTAATCATTAACGTTCTCACTCGCCGTGTAGTTACATCCTCACCCCTTGGTGTAACGCGTACTTGCAGCGTGCCTAGCGCCTCAGAACGGGGCCTGGTAGATGAACAGCGCTGTTTGCTTCCCCTCCCTCTGCCGCGCGTAGCCGAGCCCTCTTGGCTGCCGTCCCGGCAGCGATCACGCGGTGCTCTCTCCTGCAGAAAGGAGACTGGGCGGCGGAGAAGGTGATTGAGGTACCCAGCAAGAAGGTGCAAGGATGGCTTCTCCCTGACATGCCTGGTTAGTGTGAGCGCGTTCGGCAAAGAAACGGGGTGTTGTCCTCTTGGGTTCCCTGGTGCAGAGTAGCTTTTGGGAAAATCTATGAAAATCTCGCCCTCGAATGGCAAACGCTTCCCTCGTAACGACTGAATTTCTGCCTGCGTTAACCACTCCAACCAAATCAGCCTCGTTTATGAGCCCCCGGCTGGGAGACTGTCACACCTCTGCTCCCACACGGCTCAGGGCTTGAGGGCAGTTCCTCTACAAAAATCCTTGGAGCGTGGGTCCTTGGGCATGAGCTTATGGTGTTGAGGAATGGTCCTGGGAATGCTGGTAGCATCTTTGGAGCAAGCACCGCCTTTCCCAGGGTGATTGTTCAACCCGTATCCTCACGCATCCTTCCGAGGCTGCTGTGACTGGAGAGCTGGTGGTCCTGTTCGTTGCTGGTCCTGTCCAATTCCTGACTTCGTGCCTTGTGACAATGTTTTCTTGAAGGTCTCATCACCGACATCCTCATCTCACTGGACGACAGGTTCCTGTACTTCAGCAACTGGCTGCACGGCGACATCCGCCAGTACGACATCTCCGACACCCGCAGGCCCAGGCTGGTGGGGCAGGTGAGGCAGTGACCTACAAGGACCCTACAGTATCTCCTTCTTTAAAGGGAGAAAATGACACTTTTCCTGTTCCTTTGGCAGCCAACGCCTGTTCTCACACGTTCCCTTGCTTCCAGGTGTTTCTGGGAGGCAGCATCACAACAGGCGGGCCGGTAACTGTCGTGGAAGACAAGGAATTGCAGTGCCAGCCGGAGCCATTTGTGATCAAGGTGAGTTTTCCCGACGTCCACGTTGCCAGCGCCCTGTTAACCGGGATCCGTTTCGCAATGCCCTGCCCCTTGGTCGCGGGAGCAGCACCGAAAGCTGTAGCTGAGCTAGTTGGGTCTTGGCTTACGGCCCGGGCAGGTATCGTGTTCCAGCCAGGCTGGAGCGAGTAAATCCTGTTGAGTGTTCTGGGTGGAACTGGACAGGATGTTCCACCGTGCTGGGTAGTCCCTCCCCTGCCACGCTTACCTGGCTGATTTAAAGCCATCCGGAGTGCCGGATGCTCCTCACGGACCCATGCCGTTTCGTTTCTC
>NW_010243660.1:0-3963 GCF_000690775.1 Eurypyga helias | reverse complement strand
AGTGTGTCCTGAGCACCTTGTTCTCTACTGTAATTTCAGGGGAGGAGGGTGCCGGGGGGACCCCAGATGATCCAGCTTAGCTTGGATGGGAAGAGGCTGTACGTCAGCAGCTCCCTCTACAGCGGATGGGACAAGCAGTTCTACCCAGATCTTGTCAAGTAAGTAAACCAGGGTGACCGTACAAGCCCACGTTCCAGCTTTCTTTCCTAAATAGTGATTTGCATATTCCAGCTGGTACCCGGAGCAAAGTTCCCAGGCAGGGGACTGGATCCAGGAATGTTTTATACTCATCCCACCCGCCTAGGTGTTCTCCCCGCTACACCGAACTTAACAGAAACACCAAACCTGGGGGCTGCAGGCACTGGTGGGTGCAACCACGATCGTGTTGGAAGGAGACGAGACCGGGAAGAAGCCAGGGAACGTGACTTGGCCTCCTGGAGTCCGGGCTACTTCCAATCAGCCTGTGTGGCCTCCTGGCTTTTATTTTCTGGGATTAAGAATGGAGATGCTCTTGCAGATGGCCACAGGAGGGCATAGTGCAGCTTGTACTTCCTTGTAAGCAACGCCAGCTGTTCGTTTTCCCTCTTCTCTGCTAATTTTGAGGCTGTGGGCTTCGCTGAGGCCACGTAACTCGCTTTTGAGACCTGCTGAGCCCCCATCCGCATCTGGGTTCTGTCCATTTTCTACTAAACGAAGACAAATCCGGCCCAAATCTGGAAGAGAAGAGCAACAAACCACGAATCCTTTCCCCAACATCTGTTTTCTTGTCCCTTTTTCAGGGAAGGCTCTGTTATGCTGCAGCTTGACGTGGATACTGAAAAAGGTGGATTGAAAGTGAATAAAGACTTCCTAGTGGATTTTGGGAAGGAACCTGACGGGCCCGTCCTGGCTCATGAGATTCGTTACCCCGGTGGAGACTGTACCTCTGATATCTGGGTGTAATTGTGTGGAGCTGTTTGCTTTCTCCCTCCTCCCTACCCTCTACTTCCCCTTTGGATAGGTGGGTCGCTTCAGCTGGAATTTGTCCGCTGTCTCAGTTTAGACCTCCATTAGGGTGAGCCACAGAAGCTCCACCTTCTTCTCACTCTGAGGCAGCCAAGTAAATCTCTCGGAATCATGGAATACATCTCATTTTCTCTCCTCCTTCCCCTTTCATCAGGCTGGACAATCGCTGTTGACTGTCGGTCAAGGTCACCCATCCTTAAGGGACCGTTGGTGTTGTTTGGTGCCACTTTGCCTTGGAGAAGCTGTTCCTAAATAGCTCCATAAAGCTACATTCCCTGAGCTTGCCCCGGAGCAAGTGTCTCAGCCCTGCAAAGCTTCATTTGCTCATAAAGTAATCAGTGCTTTACAGCCTGCGCGGCATAACAATCACGCGTAAACCGAAGCCGGGTTATATTTTAACATTTATGCACTCGTCTTCTACAAAAATCAGCAATAAAATTCTTCTCCGAGTCAGGTGGAGCTGCGCTTTCTTTACCCTCGTAGCACGTCAGCATGTTCAGAGAAGGCAAAACGTCAGGTCAGTTCAGAAAGTCTGAGCGTTCTTGGGTGAGGAGTTCGTTTTCGCTGAAGCCACCTTTGTTCCCGTTATCCCAAGATAAGATTCCCTTCTGTTTGCTAGGACTGGAGGCAACGGCAGAGCCATCTCCGTAGGCTCCGCAAGTGGCTCTCAGGTGTCTCAGCTTCCTGAACAGGGAAGCGCAGATCCACCCTTCCCTCTCCTGCCGGCTCCTGCTGCATCTTCCCAAGCTGTTGCTTGTTCTGACTCTCTTTTCCGCCTCTCCAGACCTGTGCCTTTTTTTTTTCCTGCTGAGCTCCAGCGTTGCCGGTCGCAGCGCTGGAATCTCACCACGGTGTCAGGGGAGCAGCGTCTTAACGGGACTTGCCGTTGCAGCCTGTTGACTGGGTTTTTTTCTGATTTCCATTGTGCTTCCGCAGCAAAATCCTCATCTAGCCCAGGTCTTCCTTCATAATCAAGGCTTCGCTGCACGTGGCCGCTTACTCTCTTGCCTAACGGATCCGGATCCGGGCTTTGAGAGCCCAGTGTCGTGTTTTGACCGTAGAGCAGCGGGACCGCTGCCACTTGGTCTCTTGAAAACCTGCGACGAGCAGTTCTCTGAGGCCCTTGTAAAGCTTCGGAACCAACGTGGCATTGGGGGAGCTCTTCAGCACCTTCTTGTTGAAACGGGTGATGTTGAAACCATCCTGCTGCACGGACCCAGTGTTTTCCTTGCGAAGGGACCGGGCTACACGCCGCTAACCCACACCAACGCTGCTAATAGTCCGTGCTGGGGGGGTAGAGGGAATGCTCAGTGTCCAAACAATCTCGTGGTGTCCAGGGAAGTCACGGATTTGTTGGGAAACCCTTTGCTGCCCACCAGTACCACCGGAGCCCGTATGGTTTTTGCTGCGATGTGACTGTTTTAAATTGGGAACGGTGCCTGCTCTTCCATGGGGCCGCAGCCGGCAGCCTGTCTTCATGCAGCACTGAGGTACACCCCGGAGTTTCTCTCACTCCACCAGCAATTTTAGGTCGGGATTTTGCACACATCACACATTGGTGGTGAGGGTGGCCCTCGGGTCTCTTCTCTGCCCATCGGTGTATCGCAGAGTGGCTGGGGTCTCTCGTTCCAGCTACAGTGAGCACTCCAGTCTGAGGCCTGTCCTGAAATCCCGGTTGGAAACGCCCCTGAACACAAGTGTGGGCAGCTCCTGGGGGGATGTCACGGGGAGTACCCGCAGTCAGAGCCCATTGGAAACGGGGCCCAGCATCTCAGACAACACCTGCTGTTTGGAGGAACGTGGAAGACGGCGTGAGGCCTCGCCCTCGGGACTGACCGTCGTCTCTCTCGTGCTTGTCGAAGCGCAAGGAACAAAACCAGTTGGTGAACGTGGAGTTGGTCCAGATACGTGGTGGGGTGAAACAGCTTCATTCGATAGGGTTGTAGAGGTTCCATCACTGGCCAAAATCCATCCTTACTCACAGAACCCCGCGTCTGGAGACACGGTTTGATACTGTTTGCTGAAATCAGGATCTGTTGGGGAGCAGGTGAGAACGTGAAGAAGCCGGCACACATGACCTGGGCTTCCGCAGCCCGTGGTACATCCAAACTGCCTCCGAGGGCATCAGCATGACCTGTTCTCAGGATTCAGGAAGGGAGATGCTCTGCCAGATGGCCACGGGAGGGCATAGTGCAGCTTGTCTGTCCTTCCTAAGCAACCATTTCCCAGTTTCCACCCAGCCTGGCTGTGGAACGTCAACCAGTGCCATATCTTGTGGAAGAATTCCTCAATTGATGGGGAAATCACACGGGATAGTTAATTGCTCCGTGAAGGAATGCAGAAACACCTGACGGTGCCATTAAAGAAGCCCTCGGGAGATCTCTATCAGAAGAGGTAGCCTGTTTCACCAGTAATTAATGGCCCTCTGGTTCCAGAACAGCACTTGGAACATGCGACATGCGGACACGGGACCAGCCCGGCACCGGGCACCGCTGCCCAGCGTTGAGCACTTCCTCAAACCCTTAGTACGCTCCCAGGAGCGGGTGGACCCGGCTTGCCCACCGCTTGGCTTCAGGCAGTAGGAAAGGAAAAAGGGTTTGTTTATGCAGGCTGCTTCTCACTGCTGCCACAAAAAGTGGGAATTTCAGTTTCCAGGCTGGCAGGATGCACTGCCGGAAGATGTGCTGCAGGCGAGGTGAGTGGGAGGATGCTGCCCACCGCGGGACACTCGGGCTGATGGGAGGATGTGGCCACCACTCTGGTCCAGCAGTGGGAATTATGAAATGCGGACCAGAATTCCTCATGCAGTAGCACGAGCTGAACTGGAGGCTGAAAGGCCATCAGGGATCGAGGGGAAATGGGGGCTGGCTGGCGTTTCCCTAACGTAACAGAGGGAAGCTGAGAGCCCCGGCGCAGCTCCAGAGCCGGAGCTAGCTGTCCTCCTCACAGCAACCCAAA
>NW_010243659.1:38324-46943 GCF_000690775.1 Eurypyga helias | reverse complement strand
GCTTGACCCCGAAAGGGAGATGGCTGTAAACCCCTGGGGGGTGACCGAAACTTCCTTCTCGTGTCTGCGGGGAGGACCACACCCTGCCCGAGGTGATCAGTCCTGGGAGCAGTTGGGGGTCTGATCGGCCGGGGAGCCCCGCCACGGCCCGTGCTCCGAGCTGAGGCCGAGCCGGCCATGGCAGGGAGCCGGCCATGGCAGCCCCTTGCCAGCCTGTATTCCCGCGGAGCTTTCTAGAAACACCACAGCTGCCCCCGATGGGGTTGTGGCAGCTCTGTGGCTGCACGGGGAGCTTCTTGGGCAAGGGCAGGAACCAAACTCCTTCCCTGACAGACCCGCATCCGAAAAGCAGGCGAGGCTGGTTGTGGGGAGGGCAGGGCGGCGAGGGCACAGCAGCGAGCAGCTGATCGCCCATTCGCTTCACAGTTCTTGGGGGCTGTCGTCACATCGGCCGGTTCCTTTTAGCTCTGTCC
Source organism: Eurypyga helias (assembly GCF_000690775.1). Taxonomy (NCBI): domain Eukaryota; kingdom Metazoa; phylum Chordata; class Aves; order Eurypygiformes; family Eurypygidae; genus Eurypyga; species Eurypyga helias. Next base: position 46,470 of record NW_010243659.1, on the reverse strand, counting down.
ACTGCTTGTGCAGACAAACATACATCTGGTACTGTGTGTTTGTGCTGGAGCGCACCACTGGTGGAAAGGAGGCATCCCCCCGCCACGCTCAGCATGGCACAGGGGGTATTTTTAATCAAGCTGCCTCCCTTCTGCTGTGAAACACGGCCTAAGGGATCTCTAACAGCCGAGAAGGCAGGCAAGGCATCACCATGCATTTAAGGTCTCCAAAGGGGAAGAAAAAGAAAAGGCTTCATGTATTAGGCTGTCTGAAATTACCTTCTCCTTCATAAGGATGAAACTCTGTGCTCGTCTCACCGGAATTTGACTTCACAGCTCTAGAAAGAAATCTGGTTTGAATCGAGTGCCTACAACCATTGAACTCTTCCTGGCAGACAGCTGTAATTAAACAGAACTGAACACTATGCAAATATTGCAATAAGGAATTATTCTGAATGTAAACAAAATGCAGCGTGTATTCCAGGATTCAAAGCCTGCTCCTGTTATTCCACAGATGCAATACCACTGTTACTTCCTTTCAAGATCGTAGGTTTGGTATTGCTCCCTTTCATGTTCATAAGAAGTTTGACTTTAACTTCAGTCAGAGAAGAATTCAAGCCTTTCATGTCTTTTTAACCTGACTTTGTCTAGTAGCAGGAAACAGTTTTGCCTCATTTTACCAATAGAACGGTGAAAGATTAGTTTTCATAATTCTGACTGCAGCATGTTAGGAATAAGTTAAGCCATACTCTCATCCAAGTCCCCAAAAAACAGATGTAAAAACAGATTAAGTAAATTTCCTCTATGGCCAATGCAGTACCTGTATTCAACAACCTGTCAGCTTATCTGTTCTTTGAATAATTTTCAGTATCTTAACCCAGTATAATTAGTTCATGCTTAAACAACTTGACTTTATCTTCCAATCACCCAGCACCCTTACTTGAAATAGAGCACAGAAATAAAACTGCAACAGACCCTCGCTATTTATCAAGGCTCGCATCTGTACAGTCCGGCTTGCTCACTCTCTGTGTTCTGCCATCTGTTGCAGGGGATGGACACACCTTGAAATACTGTGCTCAGATAAAAATTAAACGATGTTTAAGTTTTTTTTACGTTCGTCTGCTCTCGCTGCATTTGCAGAAGTGGAGCACTCATGAGATTTGTCATGGGGTTTTTTATTGGCACATTTCTATTTGCGGCATCTGTGACAATCTTAACATGTTCAAAACTTATTTAAAATGTGCAGTGCCCAGGAGAAAGTAATGCCGGCATCATCCAACAATTTTTCCTATCCTTACACACCTGACAGCAACTGTCAACTCAGTCACTACTCCTTCCAAACAACCCTTCTCCTGCAGTAGTCTGACGCTGTTTTGTGGAGCAGTTGCAGTCTGAAGCACCAAGTCTGGGAAGACAAATCCCACCCTGAGATGTAGAAGCATAAGAAAATTCAGATTTTTTACCATCCTGAAATCATCCGGCTGTTAGACTGAATAAATATTCGAGATCTCCATGGGTGACTCCCCCATTTCACCTCTAAAATGCTTTTGCATCAGCCTCTTAGTACTGGCCCAGTTTTCTTTCAGACTTTTGCCATATGCTGGTGGCAGTTCAGGCCTGGAAATCCCAAAATGCCTAAACAAGTAATATCACTTATTTTTTTGAATTCCATAATATCTTTGATTTTTCTTTCTACTAAGATACCCTGGGTTTAGTTCACTGGTTTTTATTCTGAGATCATCTTTACCACCTTGAACATCAAGAGGTTATCCTCTCATCCTTAATTATCCTTTTAATCCTTCTGGTGTTTGTAACATTAAAGTAACACTGCCTAAAAATGTTCCAAATATATGGACTAGATTGCCTCAGAGAGTGGAGGAATTTGACCAGAAAGAAGGGTGAACTGGTGTGCCACAGTGATTCCGTTACCTTTGTTTTCCTCACAAAGAGCAGGAAACTGTTTTTCTTAAAAGTGACATTAAATGCTCCCTTTTCAGGAGCAGGGATTATGTACGTAGCCCAGACAGTCTAAGAATATTGAACAAGCTTTGTAAGGTGAGGTAGTATCTTTTCCTGGATCACTGATTCAGTAGATAATGCCACTTGGAGCATCTTTTTGAGCAGTTCTGCACAGCACTAGAACTAACTCTTAATGTGTGGGGATTTAACTATTCTAACCCACTTTTTAAAAAACTCAAACCTTACAGTACACTCATTTTTCTTCCATCTCCTCCTCTTGTGTATGCCAGGAGGATACTTCCATACCTTTTGGGAACAATACGACCTTAGATTTGTCCTAGTTTGCATTCTCAGACTTTGCAGTGGAAGATGCTACCTGGTGCCTCATCTTCAGCCCTGCTATCCTGGTACAAACAAAGCTAAGGATCAGGAGGGCTGCAGGCAAGGCCGGTAAGCGCACGCTTTGCATTTCCACGGTCGCTCAATCTTCGTGTTAGGCCTGTGTTTAAGTTTTTTGTTAGGCCTGAATCCCTCTACGTAGTTCATTACTGAAGTGCATGTTCACTCAGCACGTGGCACGAGTTCTCGCAGCAAGGGCTGTCCCCTATGCCGAGCAGAGCATTGCACAGCTGAGCCCTGGCCCAGATGCAAGGTAGAAACAATAATTAATACATGTAATTAATAATAGTTTTAAATATACACTATATCTACCAATTGAAATTTTTTACGAGTAGCGTCATTACTGAAAGAAGGACACCAAAAGGTAAACAGTAAGTACTTTACGTAGGACTGTGGAAAATGAAAGAGAAACCACAAACTTTCTCCTCTGCAGAAGGAGACCTTCTCCAAGTTTGACATTTTATGTTTATCCAGATGTCTGAAGTTCTGCTTATTGCTGCCCGTCCTTTCCTGTCTCTCTTGCTAAGACTTCCTCACCTGCTCAGCCTGCTTTCCCTCCCTCTCCACCTCCCATAGTCACTGTCTTCATTCCTTCCCTAATCCATGACCCTCCAGCCTCCTCAGCATTTCTACCTCGCTCTTGTCTATAAGGCTGTCGGTAAGGAATCTGTATTTCAGACTGCAAAACTGCCCTGCTGAGACCTGCCAACATCAACATGTGTAAAGGAAACCCCAGCTGGGGTTGAGATGGATTTGGGCCCTTGGCTGAGGATCTCTTTCCGGACAGCAAATGCTGTGCTAGCTCCACTGACCTCCCTTACTGCCTGGCGTGCTTTGCTTCACTGCAGCAGTGTTAGATTAATCCCTGTGGCAAAAAAAACCCGTATAGTACTCACTTCTACAGGTTGCCTTGTTACTAAACACTGTAACAGCAATATAAGTTAAATGGAAAAGAGACTATGTACATTCAGGGGTCCGTTTTCTCTGTAGCGACCAACTGTGGATGCGATGAGCAGAGAAGTGAGCCCGAAGGAGGCCGAGCCCAAGAGGTGATTACCGATGAAGCAACCGCATCAAGAGCACATCCTCTAATGACTGTGTTCAGAGCGATGCTGAAGAGGACTCACTGCCCACACAGCCACTGCCTCACAGAACAGAATTCCACAAGAAATTCCAGTCCTCCGGAAAATCTGCCGAGCAAGCAGCACGCCCAGCGCGATGGGCAGCGCCACACGATTGTCGGCCAAGCTCGCCTCTGGTGAAACTGCAGTGAGGCAAGCGGAGTTACACCAGAGTTATGTCAGGAACTCAGAGCCTTGGCAGGTCTAAAAAAGCATCGCTGAATGCTATTGTCAGAGGAAAAACAACACACACACACAAAGCTCGAGCTGTCTCCTACTGAACTGACCAAACAGGCGTTTTTGGACACGGACTGTTTACCTTGGCATTGAGGGGTGTCATCTCGGGTTCCCCCTCTTTCCTTCCAGGCACACTTCCCCCCAGAGGCACCCTTACTGGCATGCCCCAGCAGTTCTCCCTCTCGCAGGGTGGGCTGGCTGAGGCTCAGTTGGCGCTGCTGCTCGGCGGCACCATGCTGCGGGTTCACCTGCTGCGCCTGCTGCAGGCAGGGACCCCCGCACTGAGCAGCAACCATGGGCGCATCGGGGGCTGTTACTTGTCAGACACCCTAAATGGGAAAGTGCTGGGCTTAACCCCACCCCTCCATCCTTGGCATTTTCTCCCTGTTCTAACGTCTACTTGCTCGTACGCGTTGCGGGGAGGCGTCTCAGCCAGCCTGCTGGAATGCATGCTGGTGCAGAGCCCACACCTACACCCAGGCTCAGCAGCCATTGCGGCAATGGCCAGCCTCTCAGCAGCAGCAGCAGCAGCAGAACACCGTGCTGACCATGCTGGTGCCCACAGCCGTAGTTTGAGCCTAGATAAAGTGAGAGTGGACACAGGTACATCTTGTTTGGCTACCCTGTGCCAAACCGTGCTGAACTCGGCATGCACTTGCCAACGACTGCAGTGAAGCCAGACCTGTATGTACGCTGCGGCTCTGTGAAGATGTTCCCAGATCACAGGGCTGTGCTGGCAGAGATCCCTAAAGTGCTGCCAAAACTGTGCATTGGCCCGTGTAGCCTGTTTGACTCGTTATGTGTGGGTTTACTTTGCAATGTGTTGTATGGCTGTGCACACAGGGCAGCTCTCTTCTGCTCAGTTCTGGCGTAATGAAAATAGTACCTATAGAGACTATAGGCCCTCCCAAACTATGTAAATGATTGATATGCAGGCACACAACCAGTTTAACATCCACTAAGCCTTCCACTGAAGATGCAGCTCCAAAAAAAGCCAAGCACACACAAGCTCTGGTTTGGTCTGATGGTTTACAGCCGTGTGCGTTGCATGCACGCCGCTTGCGTATTGTGTAGCTGCATCTGTTAATATGACATTAATAAAGGATTTATAGCTATAGCTATAGCTTTTACTCCAGCTGCAGAGTTTCCTAATCTAGAGGATGATGTAATTAGGCACCCAGTCAGAGCACTGCACTAAGAGGCTGTAGAGGATTTTGGAGATGGGTTGAAAAGCCACAGGTGACTTTTTGAAGGGCGTTAGCAGTTTTGTTGATCATACTGAAGTATATCAGAATTTGAACTGATAGTATATACTTACTATAAAAGCTATAACATGATAGAGGCACCTCTCCTGCAAATAACACCCTACTATCTACCACTTTTCTATCTAAATAGCAGCAAGTACCTATTTTAGATATCATAACAATATAACTAATTTATAAGACCTTTAAATAACCAAATATTTTATTCTATCACCTTACCTACCAAACTTCAGTCAATTAATGATAACAAATACCACCCTCGAACTTGCCTTTGGATGCATCGCCAGCTTTTGCAGCCAGCAGCGCTGCCCTTTTTGCTTTCTTTTACCTAATGAAATCATACGAACTTTGCAAAAAGAAGCACTGATGGAAGATGAACCTGCCTTCACCCCCGTGTACCCATGCGGGTGTTTTTTTAGAATGCAGGTGTCCCTTTTCATCTGCGTGAAGCCTCTGCTGTCAAAAATAAACATACCGCAGGACACCTGTCCCAACAGCAGCTTGGAGTACGAATGTTGTCACTTAAAGAGATTTGTTGGTTTTTTCCCCCCGCAGATTGCAGAGAAGCTGTGCGAGGGGGTGCAGATTTGCTGTTAAGGAGCAGAACAGGTGAGAGCAGCATCCTGTTGGGGTATTTATCTGTGAGCGAGGGGACTGCCGGCTCCCAGAGCAAAGCCTCAGCCGAGTCGAGGCGCCTGCCCCGGGAGGAGATGAAAGCTGGCTCTGTAAGGCACAGGCTGGCGGTCCCAGCTTGCGTTTCCTCTTGGCGAGGCAGAGGAAGCCGCCTGTGATCGCACACACAAACACACACACCAGTTTCCTCTTTACAGTGCAGAGAGGAAAAAACATCATCGCGCACTCTCATGCAGACACCATCTCGCACTCACACAAACTCAGCTTCATGCATATATGAAATACTGTGTTGCCAAAACAGATCCTAACAAAATTGTTAATTTTCTTTAATGTATTGGCTTTGAGAAGGTGACTTTTGATTTTAAAGGAAAGTAAAGCTGCCGTCTACAGCATTTTGACAGACTACAGGTTTTACTGCAGACGTTGTTTTCTGTTCATATGAGAGATACCACATCATGGTACGGGAAATAACTTGCAGTACTTTATTTTCATGTTCCAAGAAAGCTCTTGATACTGAGGAGACACCTGGTGATATCAGAAGTCTGTGATGGGACCCCATGTGATGATATTTTTGAGTGTGTTGGTTCGCCAGCAGACAGCAGAGTGACTAACTAGCATTTGCGTTTTGAAGGACTGGAATTAAGAAATCCCTAAAAAAGGCTAATTCACTTCTATTGCACTTTTGTATGAAGCCTCCCAGTCAGAAAGATAGTAATTTTAAGGAAAGCAAACCAGGATATATTAAAATCTCACCAAGTTACTGTAAAAGACATCTACATTGGCCTGATCTTAAGATCACAGAAACATGGGAATATTTGTTCAAAGAGAATTCTGTTGGTGTTTAGCCCAACCTCCCACTCCAAGTAGGACTATCACCAACGTTAGGTTGGGATTTGTGTAGCTGGATTTTGAAAAACACTGAGGATTGAGACACCCCAACCTGCCTGGGTAGCCTGGTCCAGTACTACACTATCTTTGTAATGATTCTTTTCCCCTAACGTCCAACTTGCGTCTCCTGAGCCACAGTCTGGGGCCATCACACCTTGTTTCTGTGTTCTGGCACTGCTGACAGGAGTTTGGTTCTGCCATTTCTGTAACTGCCCTTCTCATAGTTGTGGGTAGCTCTTAAGTCACCCTTTGGCCTCTTCTTCCCCAGGTTAACAAGCCCAGCTCCACCAGCCTCTTGCTGCAGGTCAGCTGCTCTGGGTCTCTAACCATTTTGGTCTCTTCGCTGCATTGTTTCCAGTGTCTCTATACCCTTCTTGAGCTGCAGGAGGGCCCAACACCCTTTGCAGTAAAGCTGAATGCAGCCTCGAGGTCCCACTGAGTAGAAGGGAATAATACTTTCCTCCATCCTAATGTAGCCCAGTATGTGGTTTGCCTTACTCATGCTGAGAGCAGGCTGTTGGCTCATGGTCAGCCTGGCATCTGCTGCAGTCCCCAGGTCCTTTCCAGCTGCTCCTCACCCAGCATCTTCCAAGCCCAGCCTAGGGCAGGGGCTTTTCCTGGCCCATGTGCAGGACCTGGCACCTTTCCCGTCGGTACTCAGGGGATTCTGCTGGCCCAGAGGTTACTCACATCCCTCTGGGCTGAGGTTCTGCTGCTCTTTGCATCGGCCACCACTAAAGGTGTCTAATCCTCTGCTCCCTCTCGCTGGATCATGTCTATACTCAAACACAGCACTTGTTCTCCTCATGCAGAGCAGTCCTCCTCGGACCATTTTTGGCTCTTTACCAAGGTATTATATATTAATGCAATCCATGCCTTAGTCAGACCAGTCAGTCAATAATGAGGTCAACAAGGAGGAATATCCAACTCAGCAATATTGCCTTATCACTTAGCAGCGGACACAGTGATTAAGTAAAATGTTCTGAGTTTCCAGTTCATAAAATTAGTATTAAAAAAAAAAAAAATCAACCTTATTATGGACTGACTGGAATATTTACACCCAAAGTCCTGTGTTGGGATGTGTGAACCCTGCTCCTCGACACTGTTCCATTCCTTTCATACCTAACTCTAATGGTGTGGAGGAGGTGATGTTCCCACGGCCCTATTTCTAACTCCTGGCTGTTCCTCTGCTATGCAAATGAGTGTATAGGATGGAGGGTTTCCAGGAATGGGAGCTTTTTGTCCAAGTAGCCAAATCTCTGTTCTCCTACAATTTGGAAATTTCTTAAAATCCTAGTAGCTTGTTCAAGTATTCGGGCCCATTTCTTGGAGGTGGCAGTGCAGTCGCCCTGAAGGAAGAGCTGTGCTGAGGTAGCAATGTGTTGACTTCCACTTCTCTAAGGATTGCATCACAGAGAAATACTGTTTTCGGCGGTTACGGTGCAATGTTTTGTCTCTTGGTAATGCTCAGATAAACTAGGAACCAAATTATGGCCCAGCTTTGTGCAACGTTAGTCTCGAAATCCACGTGTTGAGAATTCACATAGGACAATTTTCCCAAAGGCCTGAAGACTCTTTACAGACTTTTCTGTTGGCATTTCTAATATTTTCCCAAGAAATCAGAGCTGCTTCCACTGTTCTCAGCCTGCTGCTCTTGCTGCCGCGTGA
>NW_010243659.1:24160-38301 GCF_000690775.1 Eurypyga helias | reverse complement strand
GCAGGAAAATTAGTTCATTCTCAGCACTACTTGAGTTTCCCATGGGGCTGTCAGGAGAACAATGACCTTATTTCTAGGATATTTTCTTGTACCAAGTGAATATGCCCATTAGTGAAGGACATGATCTCCCCTACCGTGTTCCCCTTAGACCGTGCCATACGCTGGAGCCTGGAGAGGATGCCAACTTGAATCCAAATTTCACCCTGTGACAAGTGCGCGTCACCACTCTCCTGAAATTCAGCTACCTGCGTTCAGCAGAGTTGGGTGGTGTTTGCTGATGGGTAAAGGTGCCACTGGAATTGATGACAGCATTGGAAATTCTTCCACTTCCATCCTGTATAACCTCCTGGGAATAATCAATATGCAGAATATAACAAATAGATATGTCTTTGGAATTGCTTGCTGAAACATCGGTTCAGTTTCTCGGATGAGCTGCTTTTTCACCTTAATTAACAGAACTGTGTCCGGTTCATTTCAAGACTTATTGAACATTGTTACTAACTGTGACCAGTTTCTGTTCGTTTACTGTACTGAGAGGGTAAGGTGCAGCCCCAGTCCTGGTTTCCATCATGCAGAAACTGGAAACGGTCATTCCCCTAAGGACATCGCACAGGTTGTTGTTTTCATAATGAAGCTGCTGGCGGTGTTTTAACCAGTCTGAACAGCAAGACAGGCTGGGAAAGTGCTGGGCATGGCACAGAGCTGGGAGGCAAGAAGAAGGAGTGGCACGAGAGGGAAAGTGTGGCGGGGCAGCGCTAGGGAAGAGGGAAGGAAGTGTTGCTTCACGTACAATCCACTGCTCTTTAAAAATATTCTGCCTTTCAGATCTCCATTCCTCTGTGCACGTTATTGCAGCCCCCAGGCACCTTTGGACCGAGGGCAGTTTCGGAGCCCTCTTTATGCTGAGGAAGTATCCTTACCGTACTCAAGCACCTCACAGTCTCCTGGAGTCCCTGTCTTCCCTGACACTTCCAATTAGAAAACAGATAAAGAGAAATAAATTATTTACAACCCCACCTGAAAATGGTGGTTCTGGTACAGGTACAACTGAGTCATTATTTACAACTGGGTTTTTTCTTAAAAAGGAGCTGGCACAAGAAACCACACGAAAGGGTGTTGGCTTTTCATCTAAAATACGACAAAGACATCTCCTAGGGTGGAGCTCCTGGGAGAGGCATTGCCCAACGCCTGGCCCAGCCACATGTCCTGCGGGAAGCCTGCCTGCTCCTGCCTGTGCAACGGCTGCGCCAGTGTACCCAGTTCCTTCCCACCTCTCGCAGTGTCACCGTGCTCCTTGGCTTGCCACGGGCAGGGGTCCTGGGCATACTCCATATGAAAAACTGGACAGGTAAATCTACCCACCCAGCTAAGGGTGGAAATCAGGAGGGAGGCTGTTGGCCCATCCCGTGCCTTTGGGATCCATGGACAGGAGGAGGTGGGAGACCAGAGAGAGGTGTGAGGATGACGAGAGGTCCACAGACACTTCAGTATTGTCTGCTGTGTCCAGGCTCTGGTGGATAAGCTCTTTGAGGCTGTGGGCAGCCATGCCCTGATGCTGCTCACCTTGCTGAGCAGGATGGTCCCCACAGAACCGGCGGCACTGCTCTCTTACAGAGCACCAGGCAAGCCCTGGCTCCCAGCAAGGACCGGAGCTGGGCGGTTGCCCATCAGCTTGTTATCTACTCAACCACACTTGACAATCTGCCTTCCCCTCACTGAATTAGACGTTTCCTTGTCAGTCCTGAGCACAAAAAAGGACACAGAGAGCACAGGGAGCTTCGTCCATCCCCCCTGCCTTCTGCTGAACTCTGAGCTGCGTTCAAAATTTGGGTCTTTCTCTCTCAACTTCTCTCCGTGCTGGCCCAAGTCCCTGCAGGTGAGGGAACCGCAGGAGCCGTGCAACTATTGCTCTCAGGAGCAACGCCCAAATACAGAAGTTTTTTTTGTATTTTCCTGTAAAATCCACTTGTGGACACTTTTCTAGAATGCCCTCAGAGAAAAACACAAACCTCACTTCCCAGTTTTTTTCACAATAACTTCAACTAGAAAAAAGAAAACAACCCACCAGAAAAGCACTTACAAAACAAAAAGTTCTATTCCCCCAAGCTGAAGGGAAGTGAAATCAAGAGAGCAATGAAATTTATACATGTAGGCTTTCTGTTCTGGGGAAGTGCCTGGTGACAAAGGTCAGGGAGGAACGTGCAGCCAAGGTGGCCGTCTCATTCACATTCTGCTGCTGATACCGGGCGCTGAAACTCAGTAAAATATTTGCATCGATAATTTCCTGTTGGTTTTCAGAAATGACTGTGGGAGATACATCTCGGGGGATTTTGCAGAAGTAAAATTCACCCACAAGGTAAATGAGAGGAAAACAAACAAACAAAAAAAGAGCCTTCTGACTCCCAACTATCTTCCCTTTATCCCTCATTCATGGCCCTGCTTTTCCACAAAGTGCTTTCTTCTTCCTCCTCCTCGTCCCCTCCCAGAATATCGCATGGTGCTGGAGTATGATTTCTTACTGAAGAAGAAAAGCCGCATTGTCCAACATCTTCCTCTCCTGAGTTATGCCAGAGTGGCACCTATTTTGGGAAGAGTCTTCAGAGTTTCCTCATATCTGACTAATAAGAGGTGATGAAAAAGATGATTCATTAAAAAAACCACACAGTTAATCATGTGAGAAAATTAAACGGGCATCTTTAACGTGGTTTAGTTTCCTTAAATCATGTTCGAACCTCAATCGGTTTAATGTCAAGGCTCCATCTCGTGGCAAAGCACAGCAAATTCACTTATTGCGAAATCAGTATTTGCCTTTCCTTAAGTTTCCACTGGTTCTGAAAAGAAGCTCGTGGTGCTGGAACGCTGCAGACAGGTCCCTCGAGCTTCACCCGAGTGGAAGCAGAGAGCAGGCGGTACTGGGCAGAGGGAATGCGTTTCCTGCTGCTCGAGGGGTACTCAGGCTGCCCGCGTTACCGCCAGGCACGCACGTTTCCTAACCTCCTCCCGCAGTCAGAACGACCGAGGGGGCAGCTCACCTGCAGCGTAAACTCGACTGAATGCCCTTGAAAGCCTAGAGCAGCGGACAGAGCTGTGACAGCTGTGACATTCCCAAGTATCCTCACCTCCTGAATATTTGCGCCTGAGAGTGCTTGAGTGCATTTGTATGAAAAATCTCTTGCAAAAATGTGGAATTCGGCAAGTTCTGCAGCCTGGCCAGGGTGGGCATCGCCTTGCTCACACCCAGGGCCTTTTGGCCACTCTCTCTGCTGTCAAAGTGCTGCATTATTTCTTACCAACCCCTGTCCTCGCACCCTGCCCCCTTGCCTGGGAGTGGGAGCCGGGCAGCCCTGCTGTCACCAGATAAAGCACGGGTGGCCGGGGAGGAAGGAGGACCGCTGCCTTATCTTCCTTCCTCCAGCACCGCGCCAGAGTGCGTCAGCTGGGGGGTTTTGGCTAAATATAGAGTAAGGCTGATTGTTATCATGCAGGAGCTGGCGAGGGCCCAGGAGCACGTCCTGAGCCGTGGGTGCTCCCTGCACCGCCCCAGCCAGCCTGGGAGCCCTGGGACCTGGCTGTGCCACCGGGGAGGCGAAGGAGCAACTCCTGGATTGGGCTGACCTGGCTGCTTAGTTTTATCCTGGTAAAACCCTTATTTCTCCTTTGCGATGCAGGGAGCAAGGCATCGTCTCCCAAATCGTATCTCAGGTACCCCTGTGGGGTATCTCGCCGGTATCAGCTTCTGGCATGGATATGAGCTGAGCACAAACCCTCAGACCCACCTAAAATGGTATCGGTGAATGCACACACAGCCGCAGCTGCTGCTTTTGCTAGAAACGTGGAGAACTTGTAATCTGGGGGGTAATTGTACTGTTTCAGAAGCATTTAACAAACTGAAGTATCATTCTGCTCCGTGCCTTTTTATTTTTTCCTGTTCCAGCTACAATGTCAAGTAACTAATGAATGCAACATGATGTGGTATTAGGTTTAAAGCAGTATTTTCCTGTTGCTCCCTACGTGTCGGTCATGCCCTTAATGATCTTCATAGGAAATATTGACTTTGAGGAATTTGGTTTTAAGCATGCCAAGGGATCAAAACCGGGCAAGGCAGGGCTCCCCTTCGTAGGACTTCAGTTCTTCCTGGAAAGAAACAGGAGCCCCTCCCCAAAAATCATACTTTCAAAATTAATGCAAATCAGCTTGAAAGTCATCTTGTCCTGATAAATGAATGCTCCATTCTCTCTCAGGCAATTTAATATTAACTTTTATGGGAATAGGAACTCAAGGAAGGGTAAATGCTGGGGAAAAGTGGCGTCTGTGCTGGTGGTGCTGGTAGTGTCTGAACGCAAGCGTTAATGTAGAGCGTACACGCAGCTGCTGTCGATATGTCCTTGCAGCCACCCTTATAGGGTGATCCGAAAGCGGGGTCGTCGCACTGGCAAAGGGGAACAGCTATCCGTACACAGCTTTCTGCCTGCTGCAGTCTCCAGGTTTAGGGACCTTGAGTCTTAGAAGTAAGCAAGGAAGCGGCAGCTTCATAAATTGGATATTGCTGAGGGTGAAAAACTGCCCCACCGCTTGTTAGTACTTGTGTGGCTTCACACAGATTTCTTACAGACTGAATTGCAGAGGTGTAGGTGTAATATATATTTCCAGCACCGCGTGATGTAGCCTCTCCATGTGCTGAAGAGGCCAAAGGAGTAGGATTTTGTCAGGCCACAAATTTCTACCCACTGCAAACCCTTGATGCAGCATGGCCCAGGAAGCAGGGATGACTCCTTCATCACCCTGTCATCAGCCTGGGGCCGAACAGTGATAGAAATGCTTGGACAATTTCCTCTTACTTTATTTGGATGTTTTTCTTTGTCAGGCTTGTTTTATTAAGCCAAATACCTTGGTAACCCTAAGTCAAACATGCAGGAGCAGGGATGCTGTAAGAAATCTCTTAGTGGCTTTATTTACGTTAATAATGTCACATGTAAAGCTCTAATAACAGGAATGAGGAGGGGGGGAATGCACAGCTTGTATTACTGACACAGCTCAGCTGGTACCGCAAGCCTTGCCAAGTGTCCTGGTGTAGGCAGGGCTGGTCATCTGAAAACACTGGAGCTTGGGGTTTTTTCCTGCTCCTTTACAACCCCCTTTGCCCAGGCCCCTGGGTCGTTCCTTTGGAGCCCACCCTGCTATCACACACCACCTATGCAGGTTTCCGCAGCCGGAGCGCGGACCTGCTCCTGGCTCAGCTGCCATCACTAGGAAACACAGGATTTGGCAACGTGAGGGAAAAAACCCTGTCTGTTTTACCCTGGAAATATTGCATGAAGTGTTCTATTTGGGTCATTGCTCAGCATTTGTGCATAAATGTTTAAAGACTTTTTTAAAACAACAAAGGAAATCTTCATGCCAGAAAGCCTACATTAATGTGGACTTTTTCGGGAGAATGTGTTAGTGAAGAAAAGTGAACTGTAAAGCAGGGCTATTTTAATTATTCCAGCCTGAGAGCTGTGAATTCCAAAATGCAGAGTTAAGATTAGACGTGACAAAGTACGAAACAGCCGAGGTGCCAGAAAATCCCTCACGTGCTTCATGGTGCTGCCATGAGCAGGGCAAACAGCTTGTGTATCTTCGGGGTCAACTTAGCAGATTTAGAGACGGGAAAGGACAGGAGGGATGAAACCGTCGGTTTGGCCTCGTGCAGTTTTGGGATATGCTCAGAGCAGCTGGGGGACTCGGAGCCTGGCTTGCTGCACCGGGCAGCTCACGTTGCACCATCAGGGGATGGGAGAGGAAACCACCCCTGCTCTTACAGCAAACCTTCAGGTACCATTAAAAAAGATTTAAGGCTATTGCCTTCTGGTGTTTTTGGAGTGGAGCCTTCAGCCTGTGGAGTTCTGCTCCGTGAGCCTGCTCTGTCTTGTGGGAATTGCAGATAAAACACTTTTTAGCTCAGCCTGCAGCACCTCTCTTTCCCCCTGCGCCTGCACATTTGTTCCCTAAAGGTATTCCAAGCAGGACTCACAGTCTTGTCGAGACAACTGCCCTAGAGAGAGGCAGGCACACCATGCACGTGCATATACACTTCCAAAACGATCATTTGCAGTACTTCTTGGAGCTTGTCAGGCAGTCACGGCGGTGGCTCTGCTCTCTGGGGCAGCTGCTCAGAGGGATGAACCCAACATGGTGTGCAAGTGCCAAGGAAGCATGGCTACCTCTGGCCTTTCCCAGCCCATAAAATGCATGGTCTATTGCTAAAAAAACTTTGAAGATGCTTAATTACCTTTTAAATTCCCAAGATCTGATTCAGATGCTGATGTTTCTCTGCTCTTGCAGTATCTGGTAATGAAGGAGACGTGGATGAATCCCTCCTGGAGTCAGTTCAGGTGATGCTGGGAGGAGAGGAGAGGGCTCGGAGGAAGCCAGAGGAGCAATCACGGTGTCCTCTCCTGGGAGTCAAAAACTTGGGATGCCTCTTGGCTTCATTGGCACTAATCTCATTCACCCTCCAGCCTGGTAGGGAAATGCACTGAACAAGGCGTTACAGTATAGTTTGGGGAACGAGCAAGCTGTAATGGCCCTGCTCAGTTACAGCCATGATCTTATTCATCAGTGATCAATAAACCCATCCAATTAAACACGATAAAGGAATTGTGTAAGGAGAGCAAGTGTTGAATTTTGGTTTCCAACCAGCGTGCTCTCCCAGCGAGTCGCACCGGCTCACAGAGAACTTTGCTCCACAACACGTCGGCTCGTCTGAGACGGTTTGACCTCCAGCTTTGCTGCTGAATAAGGAGACGAGGAATGTGTTCAAGCTGTTGAGTAAACCACCGTCATCTGTAAGAGATTTCCCATCCTTGTGCCTTAACGGTCAGGAGGAGTCTCTGTGGGCTTGTCTCCTGTTTGGTGGGAATGTGCTGCTCTTCATCTTCCTCTGCTGAGCTGGGTTTTTTAGAAATGAGATGCCTTCACATTTTTCCTTTTTTATTCATTACTGATTAACCATTCATCAGCCTCATCTAAACAGGAATTTTATACACATTTTGCCTATTTACTGATCCTTGCATTCCTGTGATGCCACGTACCATGTTTTGTGTCTGAGCTGTGCTGCAGACCTGCAGGCTCCAGAGACGCAGCTCCGTGGACACTTTGGTGTGTACCAACACTTCATATGCCTGATCCATCGTTTTGAGCCTGGGAGAAATTCACAAAACACAGAGGTTTGATGCTGGGAATGGGCAGAGTTTTTTCATAGGTGTCTTTCTGGTCCTCCCATATCTGGAGGAAACTCACCACCCCAGCCTTGCTCAAGCTGTCTTCTGCAACTGTCACTGTCCCCATCTTGGTGTCACAGCATCACCAGGTTGCTGCTGAGCCTACAGCCAGCACCTGGGAGCTGGTGAAATCCCTCAACAACTGCCATGTCCGCATTTATTTTGAAGTACCACACTAGTGACCCTTCCCAGAAGAAAACTTGCTGCCAGGATGGTCCTTCGGTGAGTGGCACCTGCAACAAAGGCAAGCCACAGGCACAAGGCTTGTTTTGGAGGCTGAAGCTTGGGAAGTGGTTTGAAGAAAGCCTGATGGTTCCTGAGTGACTGACAGCTCCGTTTTACTTGCAGTCCCACTCTGAATCTTCATGGTTGAAAACTTGCTGCCAGGATGGTCCTTTGGTGAGTGGCACCTGCAAGAAATGCCAGTCACAGGCACAAGGCTCGCTTTGGAGGCTGAAGCTTGGGAAATGGTTTGAAGAAAGCCCGATGGTTCCTGAGTGACTGACAACTCCATTTTACTTGCAGTCCCACTCTGAAGCTTCATGGCCCATTTCATACAGATTAGGGAGTCCCCTGCATGCTGTTTTCACCTCCTGCAATTTCCTTACTCAGTTGCACCTCACCAGAGATTGAAACCCCCGGGAAATGTGCTGGGCCCTGGGCTGCCCTGTCCCCACCACCCTGCCTGCCCTCGGGGCTGTCATTACACCAGCTGCCTTCACATTTGTCTGTCTCAAATCCTTGCTCTTTGCAATCTCAGATGAGCTGGCCAAGTGTTGACACACCACCTTTTCCTGGTAGCACTGTGGGCAGCAGTAGCAGGGAGGCGGGTGTGTGGGGGCGGCGGTGCTGGACCACGCTGCAGCATCCTCTGACGAGTGCCAGGGGTGAACGTGAGCATCCTCCTCTTGGGTCTGCATCTGAGGGAGCTGCTGAGCTCTGGGCTGCCTCTCTCAACCTTTATGGCCCTAAATTCATCCTTCAGTGAAATTTCTGCCCTGTGACTTACCTGTCGTCTTTACCTGTGGCTCCTGGTGGAGACGTCTGCAATTTCTCCGTGCTGCGTGGAGCCCTTCAAGAGATCCCCATGCTATTTGCAAAACAGTTTGCTGTTTAATTTTATTAGATTGTCAATAAACCAGCAGGGCATAATTACACACCAAAATTATCTGGACTTGAAAGCACGGCGATCACTCCCTTGTTCTCCATGAGCTGTAACTTAATGCAAAACCCTCTGTCATTTTCCATTTTCTAGTTCTTTCTTTTTTTAAAAATGGCTTATAAATAAACACTGGGGATGATTTCCAAAATGTTCTGTATTTACTTGCAAGGCTGGTACTTCTGTCATTGGCCCACTTAAGTGATTTTGAAAGATTGTATACAGGTTCCTTTTACAATGTATTTGAAGTTTGTAATCCTGCTTAAATACACAAAAATAGGAAGGATTAACAAACTGCCACACTGAGGCCAAAAGAAGACAGAGCTAAAAGCAATCAAGGAGCAGCCTATCAGATACATGCAATAAATTGGGGGAAAAGTGGAAAACTGTCAACAAAAATAATATGTTATGGATCCTCAAACCTTTGTGTTTATGCTGGAGGAAGCCTAAAATAATCTGTGGTTTCTGATGCTTGATTTAGTTTTCCACAGGCCTAATTAACACCAGATTAAGTTTGCTGCCACTATAATTTATTGCTGAGACTGACAAATACTTGCTGTTTATTTGTTTTCTAAAAAAATGACTGGAGGCAATAACAGTATGACACAGTTAATAAGCTTGAAAACAATGCTATAATATTCACTTCTATAAACTTAGTCTTTAGGAGAAACCCCCATGACTTTCCATATTAAATTCTGGCCCTACAGTCCTTATGAAGGAAAAAATCCCATTGACTGAATGTCCCGTTGATTTAAGATATAGCCCTGTGAATTTAAGTTAAAATTAAGCATGTGCTTAAGTGCTTTGCTGAACAGAGGTGTACTGTACCGTGTGTTTAAAATAACTCATGTGCTCAGGGGCTTGGCCAGGTGAGAGCCAGCGGCTCTGCACAATGGAGCTGTGCAACGCGATGACTTACAGTGATGTGGGTGTTTTCTACGAAAAACATACTGGAGTGGCATCAGCCAATATATGACTCTGTGTATATGGGTGCCACGACATGAGGATTGAACCTGATTCCCAGAAATCCCAGAATATCAGCTGCCACTTTGGTGAAATCCCAGATCTGCAATCATTTATTTATGCAGGCAACTTTGCTCATGCAGGATGACCCACTAAACTCACCAGGATTTCTGATGCAAGTAAAATTCCTTGGCTGGTAAATGTGCAGAAGGAGACGTTGCCATGTGAGAGCCTGCAGATAAGGGCTATTTATGCCAAAAGCTGGCAAACTTTCAACCACATCCTTTCACAATCATCCTTGGAAATACGTACTCCATCCAATGGCTTCATACAGCTTCCTGGGGACTTGACCAGGCCAGAAGACACAGACTTGGCAAAAACAGACCTTACAAAGTTATCTAAATCTTTGAAAACCTCACGGCAAGTCTGAGTTGGGCTTAGATTGAGATCTGGGTAGAAAGTTGTTTTGCAGGGCTGATCTCCTTGGTTCATGTTTTTCATTCATTACGTATCAGCAGAATCAGAGTATTTAATGAAAATACAGAAGCAAAGAGGAAGTTCAGACTTCTTCTTTCCTCTCTCTCCCTGACATTATGAAGGAAAGCTGTTACAGAAGCCCTCGTGCACTGGCCTGGGATTCACACCTCTGCCACCTTGGGTAGGTCGCTCCATCTCTCCGTGTACTGCTTCTTCATTAAAAAAGTGTGGATAATCTTTCTGTGTGTCAGAGAGGTGGTGTGGGGTAGTCACATCCATGTCTGGGATACACTCTGACTCCGGTAATTAGTTATATAATGAACCTGAGCTCTGCATTTTATTAAGTTCCTTAATGGGTTACCTGACCTGGCTCAAGGAGTTGTCTCCATTCCCTCCGTGCTGATGGAGAAACACAGTGCTGATGTCCCATGTCCTTACCCGATCTGTTGTCAATGTGAGCGTTGGCCTGCGACTGGGAGGGCGGAAATGTGCAGGTTTTATAGAACTGTAGAATCATTTGGGTTGGAAGGGACCTTAAAGCCCATCCAGTTCCAACCCCCTGCCATGGGCAGGGACACCTTCCACTAGACCAGGTTGCTCCAAGCCTCAAGGTTTTGCCTTGTGAGAGACCAGCTCTGTACAACTCCCATCACAAGCCCTGTGGTTTCTCTTACCCAAAACAATCCAGCAAGCAGATAAACAAACCAGTTTTCCCTGTGCAGGCTTCACCCATTGTACAGCAGCTCCATCCTCCTTGTTTGTCTTTGCACATTTGAGTAACTCCAACTGGTGTTTTCTCACTTTTTTTTCCCCAAAGCACTGCTGTCCTGCTGAGGGAGTCTGGCATCCACCAAAACAACACAGCAGCTTATACCCAAAGTGCAAATTAAAAAAAAAAAAAAAGTCAGTGTTTTGCTGTAGAGTAGTACTCCCAGATTTTCCATGATTCAATCCAAGTTTCTATGAAACAAGTCTCAGGATGCTTCTCCTGAAGCTACAGCGTGCGGAGCCCAGTGACCATGTGCCATCACCGTTTGCTAAGACAAACCCACTCAGAAACAGGTACCCAGTATGGGACAAAGGAGACAAGTGGGGAGCAACAGCCAAAGGAGGGAGAAGCCAGTGGCAAGTTGGCAGATCTCGGGCACTAGGCATCATTTCAAGCCTCCCTGGGGATGCTGAGCTCTGTTGGTGGTACCCCATCAGGAGCTCTGATGCTTTCTGGGGGTTGCACTGGGCTCTTGACAGACCCTCGGCATCTAAAGAAGCCACCCAGGTCAAGGGAACAGATTACATCTGCATGAACAAAAAGTGCCATCGATGAGGATGAGCAGGTCAGACAATTGTGTGTTTTCACTGCAAGTCAGGTCCAACACAGTCACTGAGTTTTCATCCTTGGGTCTTGATCTCTCCCCAAAGCAAAGGCCAAAATATTCTTGTCTTTGTGCTGAGCTGAACCCAGACTATTTCTGGAAAGGCTGAACAGATAATGTTACTGTTTAGTGATACAGCCAGCAGCCCAGCTGTGAGATAAAGTCATAAGCCAGCACAAATGTCTGATGATAAGGGGCAAATGTCAGGATTTAGTGGCTTTCTGCTCTTTTCCGCTCAGCATCATAAATCCCTGACGGCAGCAGCTCACGCCCACCAAGGGACAGCTCGCACCTGGCCATGAGAAATCCAGGTGACACCTCTGAGCATCCTGCATCCGGATGCTCGGGGACCAATGGTCCCGCCTGCGTGATGTCTGTTGGGCGTATCTTAGAGGTCGTGCTGTTGTCTGAAATTCACCTTTTAAAAGGTTTCATTGGTTTCAGCAACAGACGTTGCAGCCCTCTACTCCAAGTTGCCTGGCCAAGCTCTGATTAATATCAGCGTTAGGGGCAGTCCCAGATGCGCTGAAGCTTCCACCCTGGGCAGAAAAGGAAGGGACTTGAAGGAATTGCACTGAAATGGAAGAAAAATACTGAAGATTTCTTTTCTTCTAATGTTCAGTTAGGGTCAGGCTAAAAATCTCACTGAAAAAGCTATCACGTTATTTAAGGTGTGCTTGGGGAACAGCCCTGCAGTTTATCACGCCCTGTAATATTGTTAATTTTGCTCTGAAATGAGTAAGACAGGCTGGGGCTGTAGAGCCATTTGGATTTAATAATACACTTCCATACCTTCTTAGCCCAGATTTCTCAACCAACTGTGCAAGGATTTATCGTTTGCTAACTGTAAGTGAATTACTACAGGGTAACACAATCCCAGGTTGAATGCAGAGGAGGAATGATGTCTTTCATATGGCCGGGGAGAGCCCACGACGGGCTGGGGCTGCATCCACAGGTGGCTCCCGCTGCAGGGGACACGATTTCCTTCAAGGCAAGAGAAGAAAAAACGACAGGAAGACTTTTCTGGGTGTTTAAATCATATTTTTTCTGAAAGG
Organism: Eurypyga helias; assembly: GCF_000690775.1. NCBI lineage: Eukaryota > Metazoa > Chordata > Aves > Eurypygiformes > Eurypygidae > Eurypyga > Eurypyga helias. The sequence goes on along the minus strand of NW_010243659.1, from coordinate 26,012 downwards.
AGATGTGCCAGAGCCCAGCGCTGCCGGTCACGTGGTGGGGGAGCTGGGGCTGCGTGGCATTGGGCATGCTGGCACTGCCTGCCTGCTCGCTGCCCACAGTGCTCCATCCTCTCTCCCACACCCCATCTGGGGCAGGAAGTGGGGCAGACGGCATCGCCGATGGGTCAGAGGCTGCCATCAGCCTCAGCAGCTTCCTTCATTGCCACAGACTGCAGCAAAGGTGAACACTGTCATGCAAAACGCAACTGTAACTCACATTAAGAGGGGAAAGCAATTATTTTGGAATGTCTTTCGGAGATAAAATGATGTCCTGAGCGGGTGGCTGCAGAGGTTTTTTGCTTGAGTATATTTTCTAGTAGTGTGGTAGATGCTGAGTTACTCTGCCCTTTACCCTTCCTCTTGGCTTCTAAGGGGCTCTCCATGGCTTGCTCATCACCGAACAGCAGTTCTCCTCCTTTCCAGAGTCTGCATCACGTAGCAGAGCGGGAGAACCACGCAGTCTCCCCCTGCTTCTTGCGCCAGAAGCTGCAAAGCTGGGGCAGCTCTGCGCTGCTGCCGTTTTTTTGTGTGGGGGGACCCCCCCCCCCTGCCGAAGCAGCACATGTTGGGAAAACCCAAGCTCCTGTAGCTGCCTCTGCTAAATATTTGTGTCGTGTTTATTCATCAGCTTCAGAAATTAGTAGCTGAGCCATGTAACAGAATTAAAGGGTGTTTCCCTGGGCTTTGGATGCACGTGTGTGTTTTAAATCCCATCCCCATCTGTCGCAAAGGACAGGGCGCTGGGGCTGGGGTCAGTCCCTCCTCATGTTGGATGGGGGTTCGGTTTGGGGGGAACAGCGTTTGGACACAGGCTGGTGTGGTGGTGTTGCTTTCCTGGGCCATCACTGGCAGTTTTAAGCTCTCAGCATCCCTGCCTGCTCCCCAGGGCGGAGTGGGAAGGAGTGTTGTGTTTGAGTTATTGATATGTACCTCTTTGGGCTGTCCTGTCCTCCCTCCTAAACCAATGTGTGTGTTATTTATGGGCAACTGCCTCCCCGCTATCACTTCATCAGCTGCACAGCTGCAGCCCCAGCGAAGCCCCCCCTTCCCTGCCCTGCCGGCCGTCCACGGACACCTCTGCTGCTCAGCAGGATTTGCTGGAATGGGGATGGCTTAAATCTGGACTTAAAGCAAGCAGGGAGGCAGGGAAGGCAACTGGGGTGTTCTCGGGCTCGGCACGGACAGAGCTCAGCAGGGAGAGGAAAGATCCCTGCTGACCCAGTAGCTGTATTTTAACATAGGCTGGGGGGACCGCAGCGGGACCGCAGCTGACAAAAGATGCTCTGCCTTCCTGCGCCCGGAGCCTGCACATGGGCTCCGGTTTCAGCCCAGCTCCTGGGAACCCTCCCGGCAAAGCAAACCCTGGAGAAGCCCAACCTCATCTTCTCCCATGTGGGGCTCCAGCCTGTAACTACAGAGTGGTGACTCTGCTCTGTTCTCCCCCATTTTCTGAAAACAGCCACGGGGATGTGACCTGACACCAAGATTCCTGTTACTTCCAGGCACGACTCAACCAGACCCGCTGGCAGTGTTATCATTCAGCTCGCTCCTTCCGTCTTGCTGCTACTCAGCCGCACCCCGCGGTCGCTTCCGCCTCCTCAGCTTGGCCAAAACTTTTCGAAAGGGGCTGGATAAGCAATAACATTCGGGTGGCTACGTTTCCAGGTGGCCCATGAGCTTTCTGGGGGTTTTGAACCGTTTCACAACCCCTAAGACTCTCCATGTTCTCACAAATAATAATTACACCCAGGAACTGCAAAGCCCGGAACTGAAACTCACTTTGGTGCAAGTGTCTGCAAATCTCTGCGTTTAC
>NW_010243659.1:16932-24146 GCF_000690775.1 Eurypyga helias | reverse complement strand
CCTTTGCCCACATCCCTCAGCTCCCGCTCCCCGCTGCCCCAGAGCTCAGCGTGCTCTCCCGCAGGGGTACGTGGCAGATGATCCCTCTTTTTGGGTCCTCCCGGCAGGGCCATGCAGCCACCGCGTCAGCAGAGGAGAAGGCCCGAGGCGGGTGCTGGGCCGCAGCCCTGTGTCCCCGAGCACCCCCCCACCTCGGGGAGACCATGGCGGCTGCGGCTGAGGCCGGGGTGCACCCCTCCCCTGCAGAGCCCCCCCCGCGCCCGTGCCTTGCACCAGGGCTTTGCTACTTTAAGGTAAAGGAGATTTGGCGGATATTCAGCTAAAGCCTAAATCCAGGTCAAAGTTGCCTTCTTCTGCTAATCCTTCTCAGTCTTATCGACGGACCGCTGAGCCCGAGAGCAGGACTCGGATTGTCGTGAGCGCCGGGAGGTCAGCAGTGCCTCAGAGAAAAGTTGTGCTGCAGGGTGACACATTTTATGGGACAACGTCATGTTGTCATCCTTCATAGCGATCTCCCAACCTAATGTCACTTGTTCCCTGCCATCCACTGTACGGAATGATCCGTATGCTCAAACTTTCTCCGTTAATTGCCATGGAAATTTGATAATTTCATCCTAAAGGAGAGTTGAGGAAAACTCAGGAAGAGCTCCGATTACTGAAAACTGGAAAAAATTAATCTTGATTAAAGCACTTCCCCCACGAAAATAAGGACCTCCTGAACTTTGCAGAGAGCTGATTGCTCGGAAGCTGTTCTTCAGGCAATGTCAGACTGTACTTCTGCCAGTTTTTCCTGCAGCATTATAATAAAAGAATCTAGCCATCACAAGACAGAAAAAAAAAATATCTTTAGAGGTGTAATTTAGTGGGTTATTGGCAAGACCCTGCTTCAGTTCCCTTCTAAGGGAAAGTGCCAAAATATGCATATTACCCTCCAAATGCATAATGGCTGTAAAAATGCCTGTCAGCTGTCAGCCCTTATAGGCTTTCTCAGATGAAAAAATAGGAGTTGAGCATCAAAAATTTTTTGCCAGCACCCACAGAAAAAACAAAAGAGAAAATGGACCCAGTTTATTTGGCATTTTTAAGATGAGGAGGCAGAAGTCCTATTCAAAAGATCAGCATAACACGGATTTCTGTGTTTTTGCACAGGTCGATTCCCCCGAAGGTAAGAGAGGATTGGGATAGAAAGTGCTACAGGTCTGCTTCATAGCATTCAGGCACACCTGGAACTTGCATTTAAAACCATACTGGTTTTTAAATTATTATTTTTATATGTTTTATTTTAATTTAATTTAATTTAATTTTTAATTAAATGTCTTTAATTTTATTTTCTTTAATTTCTTTAATTAAGTATTTTTCTTATTTCTTTTGAGGCATACACTTGCCTAGTACTTCACAGAGTATGTGTGATGGTGGCTCTTCCCCAGCGCGTGCAGTGTCCCTGCAGCGTCCAAACTTTTACACCTTAGACGATGAACCAGAGGAGCATGCCCCTGTATGTTTACCCTTGCCTACCCCGTCCCCACCCACTCTCATACTTGGCACTACAGATGCTTACAATTATCTGCAGATGCAGAACGTGAATGCAGATTTTGTGGTTACAATTTGTACCCCCTAAAATTGTCCTTTTGAAGAGTTGTCTCCGAATTTCTCCAGGCTTTCAACACTCTATTTATTTAGCAATTGACTCGAGGTGTAATAGAGCAACGGTCACCCTTGCTCCCAATCCTCCCCAGCAAAGATTTTTGGCATTATTATGCAGCAATATGTGACGGGTTTGCTGGGAGTGAGAGGCTGGAGCAACCTCAAGGTCAGTTTGCCCTCGGACTGGGGACCTGCTCTGGTCCTCCCAGCCCGCGGAGAGGACCTGAGGACACAGCAGAGCAGGACTTGGTTTTCTCAGCTAGCCTAGGGGTATGTCCCCATCCAGGGTAGTTAAACAAACAAATCCTTCCACTTCTTTGGGAGCTGATTCCACAGAGAGGTCCAGGCTGCTCTGGGACCTCTCCGTGTGGATTTTGCTGCAAGACACCACTGCTTCTCTTCTTTCCAGGTGCTTTGGAGACCAGAATAAGACGTTGGAGAAAACCGTGTAGATATCAGCAGGAACCCACTTCCATAGCTGAAATTGCTACTGGGTGTGAGCATTGATGTAAAACACAGCACCTCACGTGCTCCAGACCCCGTCTGGATTGGTGATGGGGTTCATTTCAGTCTGTTCTAGGTGGGATACAAGTTTTGTTGCCAGGTCGTTGCCTACCATTGCTTTGCAGGAGATGTGCTTGCATCCTGCTGCTTGGCAGAGCCCCACGTTTCTCAAGAACGTGTTACAGCTTATGGTATGAATCTTCACAGCACAACCCTGCTTTTAGCTGCAGGAGCTTGGGAAGAGTTTGGAAAAGCTCTGCCTCTGATGCGGGTGAAGCACCAGCAAAAAGCCACTCAAACATCCCAATGAAATCACCTTGTCAGACAGGACTGCTCAGATGGTATCAAATCACTGCTGCAGAAAAAGGAAATAAAGCAAAGGATTAGTCCAAGAAGGTGCATGTCCAGAGTGAGAAACATTGGAAATACAAGGTTTTGGCAGCACCAGTTGATGCTCATGGCAGCCCTTCCTCCAGTGACAACACAATGTCTTGATTCCTATTAAACAGGTGTTTAAGACAACATGAACGCCAACTTCTGCCTACCCCAGGCAGTTCCCGTTATCCAATGCATCCTTCACCTCTCTGGCTTGCGTCCCTTTGGTTGGGCTGGTTTCCTGGGGGACCATTTGTGTTGGAGCAGAAAGGGACCTCGAGGTCCCTGGGATTCACCTGCCCCCCGAGCAGAGCACAGCCTCCTTTAGGATTGCTGCCAGGATTTCGAGCGGATGGGTGAGCAGCGCTATTCAACCTGACCTGCTTCACTCGTCTGAGCTGCTTTCATTTGTATTTTCAAATTGTGCCACAAGAAGGCGAACACAGGCCCCGGGATGATGGGGAACTGAGGCATGCCGGGAACTGGGAGCAGCTTAATTTAAATGTGGTGTTTGTACTCATCAAAACTGGCCATAAAACATGGAGAGCTAGAAGAACTGATCAACCTTTCCTGCCCCATCGGACCTTGGTCTGAAGCTGTTGGACAGCGAGTGCAAACAAAACCACGCTTCGACTGTTGCATTACCCCCAAAGAGTTGCTGTTCTCATGTCAATCACGAAGTATTTGCACTGTACAAGTTTTGCCCTGGCTCAGCTGGGATCCACCCTCTGACCTGGCTGCTGGGGCAGGCCCAGTCCCCAGTCTGAAACCCTTCCTCCATCCCAGACCAACGGAGGCTTTGTGGCACATGTAGCTTATCGTTAAAGGCAACAGTGGAAATAGAAGGAAAGCAGAAATCCGTGGGCCACCTGGACAAGACCTGTCCCTGAGATGCACAGCCATCAGAGGATGCTCACAGGTTTTCTTGCCCCAGGATAAATTTGATGCCAAAAGTCTGTATTTTCCTTTGTGTCACAATTTGCCAATAGATACCCCAAGTGGGTGCCAGCAAACTGGATCTCCACCAACCTGGGGTGCATAGATGCATGTTTGTGTCCATGTCTGCACTTGCACAAGGTCCACGTTAGAAAAAGGCCCCGTGAACCAAAGTGCAAGAGCTGAAAAGTGGTTTCCTGCCACATCAGGAAGGAACTTCTTGCACGAAGCTTGATAGATCCAAGTGCAGTCTTTCACCCTCCTTTAACACACTGCTGAAGGACGTGGGGCGGAAGCAGCACGGGTGAAGGGGACGTGGAAAGCCTGGAACCTTCTACACGCTGTCTGCAGGAGAAGGATAGTTCTGGGTCTCCCTTTCAACTACCTCTTTCAACACATTTCCCCCCCGATACCACAAATCACATTAGTCAAGTCCATCCCTCTTCACATCGTGGTGTTGCTCATGGTCCACACTGTGGTCCCCAGTGGTGGCTCAAGATGTCCCATCCCCCTGGGCAGCCTCTCCTTTCCACCAGCGTCCCCCACCACTCCGGGGTCTCCACCGGTCCCACTGCACCCCAGAAGGATGTCTCCGAGGGGCCGGTGCTCCAGCCACGGCCACTTCCCCTGGACTTCATTATTTCATTGACAGCAGTCAATATCTCCCTGCCTAGGAATGTATTTACTTATAGGCACATAAGTAATTCATTTATAAAATTGAATTATCTGACTAGGGAGATTGTGTGTTTTGATTGTGTAGCAGTACTTCTGAAACCGACTTAAAATTGATAAAAGCCAGATGGAAAGCGGAAACAGTCCATTTCATGACTCTTTAAACGTTTAAGTTGGTTAACCCTTGTACTGCACAATTTTTGAAGTCGGGGTGTAGTGTGGAAGCAATTTGTTGGTGAGTTCTCAGGATGCAAAGAGGGCTGTAAGTGCTCGCCGGGTTGTGTGCCGAGGGGGAAAAATGAGTCTCTGCAAGGACTCCTAGTCGGAAGAAATGCTTACGAGAGAGATGTTTCGTCTTGGGAGTTGCTGCAGCCCGGAAAATTTTGAAGACAATGGGCAAAATCGTGACTAAGGGTCCTGGGAAGATTCCTGATGGTGCAGGACGAGCAGTAAGACCCCCAGGGCAGCCCCGGCCTCCTGGATGGGGGATGGCAAAGCCCAGTACGACCCTCCCGGCTCTGCTGCAGCTCCCTCCCCTGTTGCAGACGTCCGGGAGGCGGCACGGGAATCAAACTGCCGAGAAGCCGACCAGAAACAGGAGCGAAATCAGCCCATCTGCGTCCCACTGTGTACAAACGGAGAGCAGAGGAGGTGAACGGGGGTTTGTTTTGCTTTAACTATGCTTGGATAACCAGAGAAACGAGGAGGAGGAGTGGAAGTACCTGAGGAATAACTTGCAGGGCTGCTCGCGTGCTGGGGAGCACAAGTCCATCCCCAGTGGTTTGTGCTGTGAAGACACAGCGGTGCAGAGGAATGGGAGCAAACCCACAAATTCACTTTATTTCTCTGCTCTGTCCTTTTTACTGTGTTGTTTTGGGGGTTTTTAAAATATTCTATCCCCATTTGCCTTTGGAGCATGTTTCCTCATGCTGGGCTGGAGGCTGCCCTGGGCTGTGCAGAGATCGCATGTGACATGAATCCCAGCTTGGCCAAGCAGGACTCAGCCCTAAACCCAAACCTTTCTAAAATATCTACCAGTACAATTAAAAAACTGCCTCAAATCTGCTAAAAACTGCAGAAAACTGCGACACAACCGGCCCATCTTTCGTATCTGCAGCTGAAGGGAGGGAGGCGGGTGCCGGGGCACATCTGCATCGAATCCCCGCTCCGTCTCTGTTAGCAATAACCTCCGCAGGTGCTGGGGCTTGTGTTGTCTTCCCCGCTTACTGCATCGCCGTGTACACGCCAGATCGCTTCCCTCCGTGAGAAGTCTCTTAAATTAAATCGCCTTTAATTGGTTTACAGTTCTGCTTCTGCCATGTTCGCGTATTGGAAAACAGACAGCTCTCCAGCCCGAAATACTTTACGACCCCAGTTTCCATTTCGTTAATATTTTCCAAGCTGGTTTCCTGTTTTCCTGTTGCCAAAAACACACATCGGCAAAGAATAAAATAATTTACATGCCAAGTATTTGAAACAATTGTTTCTGCCCATAAATCAGTGGAAACTTGATACTTTTTTTATCAGCAGCCCCCGCTGCGATCCTTGCTCCCCCAGAAGGTGGAATTTTATCACCGTTTATTGGTGCAGGGAGGGACCCCGATGCTCGCGTGCTGCCACGGGTTTTGGGTCCTGACTCGAATACCAGGTTCTGCTTCATTTTGCAAAACAGCGTCGGTCAGATCCCAGCAGAAGTGGGTGTTCTGTTCTCATCAGTGCAAAAATATTTCGGCGTAGGGCAAAAATAACAGGGAAGCTGTTAAAGGGCAGGCAGAGGGCTCCAGGATTGGAAAACTTCGCTCTGTCTAGAGTTACTCTTTTCAGGGCTCAATCCAGTAGAAAAAAACCTGCTGTATTGTGAAAGACCAGGAAAGGAAAAATCTTTTTACCAGGGCACAAAGCCAAGGCAACATAGCAGGCTCCATATCTTGCACATCCTGACAGTCTTCGATGTACTTAAGCTATTAGAGCTGCCCGTGCCCCGAGCGTTTCTGCCGTGCAGCTCTGCAGGCGCAAACGTGGGAGTTAAGGGCTCAAGGTTTTGAAGAGCTGGTGATTAAAACCTAGAGGAAATCTTGCAATAGTCCCGTCGGGGTTTTTTTCCTGCAACGTGAACCCTGAGGAGATGCTGGCGGAGCGAGGGGTTATGGCAGCAGCATCCCTGGCCGGGATGAGCAGCTCATGGGGTGTTGAGTACCTGGTAAATAAATAAGAACACAAATTCCTCCAAATTGGGCTGGTCCATGTCAGGGACTTGGTAAACTGCAACATATTCTATTACTCTATTTTTAAATATGGGAGAAAAGGTAAATTATTTAAACTTCCTTGGGACTGGCCGTTTTATGAAACAAAAAGCAGCTTTTGGAGGAAAACATGGAAAAGGGCGAGGACAAATTTTGACAGTATGTGGAAATATTGTATTTTTTCAGTGTAGCTGGAGTTGAGTGCTTTGAGGGGAACAGGGGTAGATTCCCATCTCCTGCCCTCGACCAGCAGCAGCCCTGCCCCTCAGCTCAAGGACTTGGATCGACAGAGAGAACAAAAAAAAAGAGGAAACTGTAGGTTTACAAACCTGTGAGCCTCGTATTGCCTTCCTCTGTGCAGTTCAATGGGTTTTGAAGTGGTTTTGCAGCGGGTGAAGCAAACCCTCCCAGGGCAGGAGGAGACCGGGCAGCAGCCTACGGAAAATAAAATAAATACATTAAATTAAAACAGCAAAGAGCAAGTGATGGAGTCTGCTGCTCAGTGGCCACCTCCAACAGAGCCTCAAAATGTAATATTAGGGTAGGTGACTGATTTGGGACTAATATAACCCAAAACTTCTGCAGCTTCACCTCCTCCAGCCTAATGAACTAAGCAACACAGCTTCAGGGGAAAAGGCAGAGAAAGTCCAGGCTGGAACTACGTTGGTAATTGTTGATTAAATTTAATGGACCTAGTTCTGATTTACACTGGCAAACGCAGAATTAGGAAGAAAAATACATAAAGTGCGGATGGGGGGGGAGGGAGAAAAGAGGAATAATTTTAATTAAAAAAGAGAAGAATTGACCAAAAATCTCCTACAACAGGAATTTATCTTAAAA
>NW_010243659.1:16374-16890 GCF_000690775.1 Eurypyga helias | reverse complement strand
TTTTTTTTTTTTTAAATCTGGGAAATAATGATAGCCATTTTTATCATTTGCTATTCCAAGCATTATTTTTAATATAACTTGATGAAGAAGTCATTTTATCTAAATATTGCTGTTTAACGCTAAAAAAAACAATAGAAATTGCTGATGTTTAAAAAAAGAACAGGCAATTAAACCCCAAACATTTCACTGAATTTTGATTGAGAGAATGAGGGAAGAGGAGGGGGAGAAATAAGCTGCCCGCTCTCCCAGCCTCATCCAGGCTCCCTTGGCTGGTTCTGGATCAGGCCCTCAGTTGCTGACCCCCCCCCCCCCCCCCCCCCCCCCCCCCCGTCTTATAACCAAGTGTGTAAATATAACTGTTCTTAACCGAATGGTGTAAATAGTACTAATTGTGAAATAGTGCATTGGAGTATTTTAATGTACAGCAGGAGCCGTGGGATAAATCCTGCCCCGGGAGCTGAGGGCAGCGGCACGCTTTAGCTTGCTCACCTGTTATCATCCTTCCCTTGAAACACC
>NW_010243659.1:13864-16358 GCF_000690775.1 Eurypyga helias | reverse complement strand
CTTTTGAAATTAAATCGGGAATATTTTCTTTTCCCTGTGATTTTCTATTACGTGGCTTATAATATATTATTTGAGAGGTGCCTTATTATTGACTGTTTTATAAAATCTGAATTAAATAATAACTGGAGTTAAATAAGCTTAGAAATGCACCAGTTCTTAGAGGCAAACATTCCACCTTCATACCTCGGGAATGTTAATTAATTCTCTACATTTTCCAGTAGAGTTTTCCAGCACAGACACTGCAGAGAAGCAAGCCCAGCCCAAGCTCTGTCCTGCTGCCCGTCACCGCGAGAGCTTCTCTCCGCCGGCAGACCTGAGCCACCAGCAGCGGTGACACCCCAACCCCCTGCCCGCAGTGGCGATGGCACCGCTGAGGACCGTTCCGTTTGCATTTAAAACTTGCAGGTCTCTGCACTTTCTCGCAGGCATGTGAAATGATTTCTATAGCGAACAAAAAAAGAGAGAATGTTCATTTCCTTCACCCTGCTCGAGTTTCAGAGGAAATTCCACGTTATCGCCCCAGAGAGCACCCACAGAAGAAAACAGGGAGAAAGAAATCTAGTTTTCCGATCGTTAAAAGTAACCTGACTGCGGCGCTGCTTCCTCTTGGCCTGCACGTGCTGTCCCTGGGATCCGCTGGGAACAGCGATCCGCAAACCAGCGCGGTCGCTATCGACACTCACGGCGCTGCCTCTCCTTCCCTGCTGCATGCGCTCCTGCTAAACCCCACGAGCACCGAGCATTCCAAGAAAACAGGGCCACGCACCAAGCGCCCGATCCAGCCAACCATACGCGATGCCACAGGGAAATCGTCTTGTGGCAGGGTCTGGGTGCTAAGGAAAGGCATCATCTTGCCTGAAGATGGCAGGCAGGAGGTTTGAAGCTTGGCTGCCGTGTCTTACGGAGTGTGTGATGAAACCTTGACTGCCCCAAAATGTGCGTGGGGCTGGGGCCACCCAACAGCCTGCTGCCAGCACCCCCAAACCCCTGTGTTAACTGCCCCAATCCTCAGTGTCTGCACCCCCAAACCCCTGCCTTAATGCCCCCAAACCTCAGTGTCTGCACCCCCAAACCCCTGTGTCAACACCCCCAAACCTCAGTGTCTGCACCCCCAAACCCCGCTGTTAACACCCCCAAACCACGTTTCAGCCCAGCAGCAAATAAACGGCAGCAGCCTGGACCTTTTGCGGGGTTTTAACTCAGCCACGCAGCCAAACCAGAGCACGGATGGCAGTGCAGAGACCGGACTGGCGTGGGGAAACAGCCTTTGCTCCTCAGTGTCTGCACCCCCAAACCCCGCTGTTAACACCCCCAAACCACGTTTCAGCCCAGCAGCAAATAAACGGCAGCAGCCTGGACCTTTTGCGGGGTTTTAACTCAGCCACGCAGCCAAACCAGAGCACGGATGGCAGTGCAGAGACCGGACTGGCGTGGGGAAACAGCCTTTGCTCCCGGCACCGTGGCGTGGCCAAGGGCAGGAGGCTGGATCCATCCCGCACCTGCCCCGGGCACAGGGAGATGGCACCAGCCTCGCCACCTCCGCTGTTGCGAGCAGCTCCGACCCCACCGAGAGCCCCGAGACCGGCCAGCACTGCGCTTTGTGTCAAAGGTAAGCATGACCTCCATGAAGTACAAGCTTATTTAGTGGAGTAATATACAGGATTGAGTTCCTGGTTCGAAAGATTACCAAAATACGCCGATTTCAGCCCAAATAAGAGCAAGCCTCTTCCCACTCACCTGCCTGCCACTCATCCTCTCTTCCCCAAAATGTTATTTGTGCAGGAACACTCAGTCAAGAAGAATGACGTTGAGTCATTCAAGCTGCTTAGGTTTGACCATGCACAAATTACCTTATTTTCCTTCAGTTTAACCATATTTGGCTTATATTTTTATTATTTCTCCCCCCCCAGCCCCCAGCCTCCCTGGCCAAGAGCCACCGGCTCGGGTGAGCCTGAGCGTCTGCCCCTGCACGCTGCCCATGGGAGGATGATTGCATGTGGACACGCGCATGGCTCCGTACACCAGCATTCCAGCCTCTCGCTGTGTTTCCCCTGTTGCAAGCTCAGGGTAGGTATTTACAGCACCGTGGGCGTGCTCGGAAAACCTGATGGGCTAAACACTAAAGCTTCAGGGTGAGCGTGTTGGAGGGATGGGTTAAATTTAACCTCTAAATGGAAGTCAAAAGAGAGGAAAGGGGTTTGCTGGACAGATGCCAGTTATCCCCTTCCAAGGACCCCACTGATGTATTGCACACCTCATCCTTCCCTACCTGCAAGATAAAAAGAGGTGATATTGTGAGATCTAACAGAAAAATCACTGGCGTTGTGCTTGCTATTTGCAACTGAAGTTCACTTTTATGGTTTAAAACACCGAAGTGCAGCTTCAGTTTCACCTGTCCACAAACGTTTGCTGCCCTCTTCCAGGAAACCAGGACTGGTTGGAGCGAGTCCAGAGGAGGCCATGGAGATGGTCCAGGGGCTGGAGCCCCTCTGCT
>NW_010243659.1:0-13706 GCF_000690775.1 Eurypyga helias | reverse complement strand
TAAATTGAAAGTGGGGAGGTTTAGATGGGAGATCAGGAAGAAATGCTTCCCGGAGAGAGTCATGAGGCACTGGGACAGGTTGCCCAGAGAAGCTGTGAATGCCCCATCCCTGGAATTGTCCAAGGCCAGGCTGGATGAGGCTTGGAGCAACCTGGTCTAGTGGAAGGTGTCCCTGCCCATGGCAGGGGGTTGGAACTGGATGATCTTTAAGGTTCTTCCAACCTAAACCATCCCATGATTCTATGATTCTGTGACCTGGGTGCTGGCATTCAACATCCCGCTGTGATAGCAAGAGGTCTTTGGAAGTGAATGAATTAATTTTGGATCAGGGGGACACCATTATTAGCCCTTAAAAGCATCTGTCACTGAGGCCCTGGTGCCAAGTGAAGGAGGCAGAGAGACGCTTTGCAAAAAGCAGGTCATGCAGGAGGGTATCTCGGAGATGCCGCTGCTGGAAGCAGAGCCTGGTCGGTCACATTTGCAGAATGACTTCCCAAGGAAGCAAATTGCACATGACAAGTATTCAGTTACAGTCCATAGCTAAGAAAAAAATGACAAAATAAACATCTACTCTGCATGAAGGGCTCTCTTCAAGTCTCAGAAAGTGTAACTTGAGCAGGATGATGAGCGTTGGCTTCCTGGTGTCCAGAAACTTAACGCTGAGCTCTTTGGGAGTCGATTCGGTGACGTAGGATGGAGCAATTGTGATCCTCACTCATCCCACGTCTCCTTGCATTTGAAGATACAGCCTCAGAGTGTTATATCATTTGTTATTAATAACATCCATCGTACGCACCCAAACCGCGTCTCATTTCATGCGTCTGACCGTCCGGGCATCGTGTGCCACGGACCATATGGGCCTCGTTTGAAACCCCTCCGAATCGCAGGGGTCCATGTGCAACTGATAAAGGCCAACTCGGGGTGGAGGGCGGGGGGGCACCACTCTCCAGGCAAATCCAAGAAGGACGCCCTATGTGTTTCTAAGTGCTAAACCCAAGGGAAATTACTTCATCAAAACCCGATCCAGACCACAGTAATGAAGACTCTGATGTAGCCAGTGTTCAACCATGTTGACTTTACAGTACTGGAATTAATCCATCTGCATTGCAGCTCGGTGAAATCATTTCCAGCCCGTAGCGGCTCCGGGGCTGACTTCATCCTTGCAGACCCAGATGCAGAGCCCTTGGAGCTGAGGGAATTACGGAGAGGACCGAAAAGCTGTTCTTTGCACACGGTGACGGCTGTCCATCTTCATGGGGATGTCAAATTTATCTTAGGGACAGCCAGGACCCCACAGCCCCGTGAGGCTTTTTGGTGGCTGTGCACAGTGTTACGCTCATCTGCTCCCATCGCTGTGCTTCCCATCGGGCTGGAGGCACAGGGATTTGCTGCTTCACTCTCCCTCGATGAGATTATTCAATTTTAACCCCTATAAACCCCCCCCAGTAATCTTACCGTGACCACAGATTATTCAGGGTGCAAATTCAGCCCAATGCTATATCCCGTGCTTCCTTGGAAAGGTGCTATGCAAGCACGGGGGCCTTCCCTGCTGCAGTAAGTCCCAGCTGCCATCATCACGTCAAATTTTTTGTCTTTTAAAGATACTCTGGATATTTCTGTGCTATTTGCACCAAGAACATGCGAGTGATGGGATGCCCTGGCTGCGAGTGCCCTCCTGGGATCTCATCCCAGCTCAAGGAGCATCTCTCCGGAGCGTGTGCTGTGAGAAGCTGGGAAAAGCAGACATCCCTCCGGGTCTGCACATGCAATCTGCTGCCCACCCCCCCTTCACTTCCTTCTCCTTCGTCCCGTTCTTTTTTATTAACATTTTCTCAGCACAAATGCAATCGCCTGTTTCTTGGTAGTTGCTACAGAGCACAAGCGCCCTTGCTTTCCCTGAAAATAGGGAGCTTCTGAGAAGGGAAAAACATCACAAACCCCACAATTTTGGTGGGGTTTCTGCAATGAAATAAAACCAAAATCCAGGGGGAGGGATGCTGACTCTCAGTTGAAATCCCCAAGCTCTCCTTTGCTCCGTGGCTGCTGCTGGGGGAGATGGTGCCCCAGGGACCCCCAGGATCTCCCATCTCTGTCCGGCAAGAGGGTCCCCAAATCGGGCAGGTCTTCACCTCAGCCTGATGTACTGCTCCTGCCTCCATGACACAGAGGAACTAACGGAAGTGCATTGATGCCCAGGTTTCTGAGGAGGTTCCTGAGCTGTTTAAACTGCCTGTGAAACTGCAGGATTTGAAAGCATATATGAGGGTAAATGTCAGAAGTGAGAGGGCTCTGGGTGTGCCATGCTGCGAGTGCTGAGGGGCACGGACAGGAGATGCCACCGTCATCGGGCTGTCTGGAAGGCTACAGGATTTAGGAAAAGTGCAAAATGTGAGTGTATCCGAAAGGATTTATCCGTCCTTGTATTCTCATTGGGCTCTTTGCTGTCCCACCTAACCCCTGTCATGTAATTTAATTAAGTTTGTTTAATTTATTTTTTAAAAAAATGCATGTGGGACTAGTAAACTTAATTTAAAAGAAACATTGTTAAGCAGCCTGATACAGCTATAATTTGATTTAAAGTACTGGATGATACCAGCATTATAAATGTAAACTGATAGGGCTTTTTTTTTTTTTAGAAAAAAGAGATTCAAATGGAATTTAAAATACTTCTTCATTCACAGCAAACTTTTGAGCTGGGGTTAACTGCGAAGGCTTCCTTCCCCTGTTCTGTTGCTGTAAGGCTTTTTTCAAATGGGGTAAGAAGCGTTTTATCCTCAGACACATTACTGCTGGACCTTTTGTGCTTTGTGTCCTGCAGGCGAGCCGCGTTTCGCTACCTTTGTTCGTGTAATGCAAAATCCTGACTGCCCAGAAACCAGTGCCAGAGCTCCCACTGATTTCAAAGGTACCGGGACATTAGGGATAATTTAGTTTTGCTTCTGGAGTAATCCCTGGATTCCGGAGGAGAAAGTCTCCACCCGGCACGAGTCAGTTGTCATCAGAACCTGTTTCAATGCTATTATAAACGTGTTCATGTAATGCAGTACGATACAATGCAGAGTGTTGCATGATGCCCGTCGGATTCACCTCTTTTTCTGATGCTTTTTGTAACTTAAATCTAGCCAAGTCCACCTCCCCGTGTTCAGCAGCTGCTGGATTCGGCGGATGCTTTGGTCAATCTGTGTATCCTACACCGTCAAGTCCGGATATCCTCTATTGCCCCCATCAAATCCTTCCTAAATCTCCGTGCCGGCGTCGGGCCGGGCAGTGGCCAGGGCTTCACACTCCGAGAGAGAGAAAATCCTTCAGGAGTCAGAAAACTGTCCCCAGAGTCAGGGCAGGCACCGCGGGGGCTGGGTACCGGTTTCCCCCACTGCCTCCAAACCTCCGCTGAAGGATGGAGCCGGGTGCGAGAGCTGATGCTGAACCTTCCTCCCCACCCATCGGCCGTTTGCGAAACTGCTAATTCCATTTGGGAGTGAAAAGGCTTTTTTTTTCTCAGCAACGAGGTTGTTTTGTATGAGTTACTGGTTTCAGCCTTTCCTCTGAGTTACTTCTAGAAACATTCGGGACAGGACAGGAGATGGCTGGATGATGGGAACCCCGACTTTACCTCCTGGGCTAAGGGAATGCCCCCTCCCTTAATGATACATAATCACCGAAACTGGTAATTGGCTTTGCCATCCGCATCTTTCTGAGGCCGGACAAATCTACTGGTGCAAGGGTTCACCAGTGCCAAGTTTTGTACAAACTGCAACCAGAACTGAACAAACCGAAGGCAAATAATTGAGAAAAAGATAAATATTGGGAGTATCACTAAGTATATTTTGTAGTTTGTTTTCATAAGCTGTGGGTGTACCTGTTCTAATAGGCAGACTTAATTCAATTCCACTTTAATTAAAAAAATTAATACATATAAACATCTTAATTGAAAAGACTGCAGCCATCATACCTTCCCTTCAATTTTTTTTTTTCCCGGTTTCTTTTGCCTTTAATAATAAATAGCAACAGTACTGTCCCCTCCTTGTTTTTAAGCCTGCAGCAGGAGGGGAGGAGGACCCGGCTGGCCACCGCAGAGGCAAAGCCGAGGTGCAAGAGAAGGGAAACACACCGCTGGAAGCCCACAGCAGAGTTTTCCTCCAGCCACACTTGGTTGCAGTGGCATGAGATGCAATTGTAGGCACAGAGGCCAAGCCAGAAAAACATTACAGGTTTTTAATTTAACTTTCTGCCTTTAAACTTAAATCTTCACGTAACGTTATGACTGAGAACCTGCAGCAGCGTCGGCTCTGGCGTGTGCGAAACCCCGGCGTGAGGTTCGCAGGTTTCCCGGTAGTCGGAGTTATTTAATACTATTTGTTGAATGGAGTGCTTGATAAATTGAGTCTTTTCTTTTGGTCTTGCAAATTATTCCCAATGTGTTCCTGATTTTTGGGAAAGTAAACAAATGGAGATATTTTTGAAACTAGGGTTTGTTCGCACATGCAGTAACCGCCAGAATTGCGCAGAGCAGCCGCCTTCCCCGGCACAGGCAGTAAACCCCGCGGTCCCACAGCCGAGCCCAGGGTCACAGTTACAGATCTCAAAACCCCTTTTTCTATCATTCAGTGATATTTGCCAGCCATGGAGACAAGAATTTTTTTTTGCTATTAATTCTCTACTGTTCGTTCTGCTTGCATTTTACTGTTGATATAAATTACAGGGCAAAAAAATCCCAGTGCTGTCCTTGGAATATTTATTCCCTACGATATGCTGGAGTACCGATTCACTCCTTCTCTCATGGCTATATCCTGCATTATAGCAATGAGAGGGTAACACATTTTTCAGTCCTCTTACCTCCAAACGCCAGCTGCCGGCACAGGGTAATGCGAACCACATGGAGCTGGGCCAGCGGTGCCACGGCAGGATGGCTGCGTGTCTGCAAGCGGCCTCAAAGCTGTGGCTGGTCTTTCGGTCGAGGAAACGATCTCTCCGAGGCAACTGGGATTCATCACCCACAGCTAATTGAGCCCTGGTGAGCAGGAGGCTTCCCATCTGCCGGCTTACTCCATGGGGCAGAGAGCACTGGCAGCATCTCCTGATCCCATCCGAGATGCTCGGAGATGGCCATGCCAATCGTGCAGCTCCTCGCCGGTCCCCAGCCCATGGCTTTGCTCTGCTCACGGGCTGGGTGGTGCCAGCTGAGCGATGCTAACAAAACCCATCACGAAAGGACATGAAATAAAAGACCGGAGTTCTTCCCTGCCCTCCAACGGGAAAGCAGTGCTGGAACTGAGCTTTCACGATTCCTCAGTGGTTCACTGAATTTGCTGTTTCTGGGGTAGGTTGGGACCGGGAATTGGAGGATGTGCAGAGCAGAAGCGTTTGGTATCATCGATGCTGAGCTTTATTATGTTTTTCAGTGAACTGGATTAATTCTATTATATATGGAAGTGCTTTCAGTTTGTGGAATGTGGGACAATAAAAGCGAGCAGACACAGGACCATAGGCAGAAATCCAGAAAAACATATAGTCTGCCTCCCTACAGTGTACAGTGCCCTGCCCCTACATGTGCTATCTGCTACGGGGTCTGCCGGTTCCAGGAGGAAGGGAAGTGGACACAGAGGGAAGTCAAAGTGCACTGAAGCCCATGGGGTGACCCCCGAGGGGCTGCGGCTTTGGGCCAGGGCTGATGCAGTTCTCGCTGCGCTGCACCGGGTGCTGGAGCATCTCCTGTGGCTGTCGGCCCTGGGAACCTCCATGGGCCTTCGCTGCCCCGGCAAAAATAGGAGAAGTTTCAAGACCGTCCATCATCAGTGGCACAGGGTACGGTTTATATTCTGGGTAAGATGTATTTTTGGAAGTTTTTTTTTCAACCCAAACTACTTTTCCTGGCAGCACAGGAGGCGTCTGACCTTCTGCCTTTGGTGGCTCTACTGTAGGAGAAGCAAAACCTGCCCTGTTGCTTGTTTTAATGCCATGCTCAGTCCCAAGCCTTCAAACATGGGACTGCTAATGAATTACCAATTGTATTTAAATGTAAAATGCCCACCAGGTTCCTCCCAGTGCACTTCTGCAGACGGAGGGGCTATTTATTCCAGTAACTAATGGGCACGGACAGACTTGAGCAGCTCTGAAAGGTAATATCACCCCCAAATACAACCAGATGTGCAAAAAATACACAACTTTTCGATGGATAAAACTTGCTGCAGATCCAAAATCAGACTCAGCTGCTAGTTCCAGGTCTTGAGGGTTAGGAAGAGGCAAATTTTTTGTGCATGAGCTAGAATCATAACTCGGCCTTCTGGCCAAGACTGGCAGGGCAGAGTATTGATGAAGGCAGATGCTTCAGGGCCTGATTCGTGTTCCCAAGGCTGTGGTACCCAGAGGCGCAGGGGTTGAGGATTTCAGGGTTCTCCCGGTGCCTCTTCTGCCTCCTGACAAGGCTTTTCATGGATATTATCTCCATACTCCTAGTTTTAAGTTGCAGTTTATCTAAAATTTTTTTAAAAGCGAGGAAAGGAGGTGAGGTCAATGTGTTGCACATAACAAGGAAACCTATTTTGTCTCCTCCAAATCTTCCCATTCTTCAGTGTGGGCTCCAACCAAGGACAGAAAAGCTCTTTGCAGATCAGAGGAACCCTGGCCGGGGTGGAGGATTTTACATTTCAGATCAGAAGACAGTCCTCTAGCACCTACTCGCTTGACTTGCTTTGGCCCTGGAGACCTTGGTAAGAAAACTACAGCTGGTAAGCACCCATCCACGTCCACGATGGATCTGGTGAACCCCAAGAGTGTGTGGGGAGTCTTGGAGCTGCAACAGGGCAGGCTGATGGAGAAACATCACAGGGATGGTGCTGGAGGGGGGTGGGTGGCAGACCCCAGTGAAAGGCTCGAGGGGCCCAACCCTGGGCTGGGGCACTGAGACTTGGGATGGGGATGCTCCCTGCAAGCCAAGAGCCCTGATCCCCACTGAAAGCCAACGGACGCTCAGCCAGAGCCAGCTCCACCCCGAGCTGCGGCTCTTCCACGAGCCTTCCCCATCTCACCTTGTTTTTACATTACTGGAGGACAGAGCTTGTTTTTCAGAGCAAATCCCCTGCTAATGTTTCTGGGATTTGAATTTATGGCCACGGGAGGTGTTGAGCCACAAGGCCAGATGGTTATTTGCTAATTTTGATGGTTTGGAGTGGTTTTTGGATCTCAACAGAACTGTCCACCTTTGCAAACGAGAGAAAGCCATAGGTTGAACTGTTTCGTGTATTAAATCATTGCATGGTTTTCTTCTTCCCTTATTGAAAAAGATCATTTGAGTTTTGGCTGTATAATTTACAGTCCGCAGCCTGTGACCCGGTGCAGCCAGGAGGAAATTTTGGAAAGGGAGATAATACCGTGGAGACAGATTTTCCTCTTCTCTGAGCTGAAATTCCTCGTGAAGCTGAAGCTTGTTGACCAGTTCAGCTAAAGCTGATTTTCTCCTGCTCCAGCAACACTAGCCATTGATAGACTTCTTTGCCAGACTTTATATAGGAACTACCTGTACATTAACATGCGTGGATCGCATCTCCTTATTTTGCACAACTCAGTGCTATTGGGTGACAAGTCAGTCACATTTATTTATTACTTTAAAATTAAAACCAGAAAATAATATCCATCATCCCTAAGGGGATACTTGAAAAAGCAGTTTCACCCAGCTCTGCTTGGAGAGTTCATGCGGTTTTAATTTCAAATACAAAGAATCTATAGCTTGGTTGGGGGGTGACATCACCCTCCTTAGAAAATTTCATGTGATCCTTTTTCTTGTTTTTAAAGCTATTATTTTACATATCTGCGGACAGATATTTGTATTGGCAGATCTTATGAAATATTAAGATTTTATCTTTTCATTTTCATTTCAAAAGTCGCTTCCTAACCAAAGTGCAAGCTAACAGCTCAAACCATATCTGTGCTTTGAAGATGAGTGAAAGCTTCCTTGCAAGCCTTCTGATTTATTGTCCTTCTCCCCAGTGCATCACCCCTTCCAAGCTTTCATTCTCATCCCTCTGTATTTGCATTTACAGCAATAATTAGCTGCAATAATTGAGGACAGAACAGCAAAACAAAGCCAAGTGTCTCCCCAGCCAGTCGATCTCTCCCAGGTGTGGGCTTGGCTTAAGGCCAGGGTTTGCATTTATCTTTCCAGACAGGGAGGGACGGAAAAGCCTCAAACCTGTCTTCTAATACCCCAGTGTGGTGGTGGTGTGGAGCCTTGACTTCCCTGATGATCAGCAGGTCAAGTCATCGACCACGGCCCCAAATCTTGACCATCACAAGAGGCTTTGGCCCATTTTTGCTTTCAGAGCAAATGACGTAGTCGAGACCACCAAAGGGTCTTCCCTGTACGCGCTGGCACCAAGGAGATGTCTCGAGGAATCCAGTTGCTATTTATAGTGAGGCAAACCAGAATATAGACTGTGTTTTGTAAAAATAACATCACCTTCCTCTTTGGAAAGGCTTTGTGCCCTTGAATTCCTGCCAGTGAAAGGGCTCACTGCTGGTAAGGTCCCGGTTGGGGTCCCCAAGACCCCAAGATGCTCCACGGCTGGACCCTGCTGGCCCCAGTGCTGAGGAGGGAGTGCAGGAAAGTCAGCCCCAGGTCTGCCCAGCTCCTCTCCTGTCCGGGAATATAGAATAACTCGCTATCAGCTTCCCCATAACTATTTTAATTTCACTTCTCCTGTGTGATTTCCCTGGCAGCTAAACGGAGAACTCTGGCTCTTCCCTCCCTATACCTCACCGGTGAGAAGAGCAGGGGTGGCCCTGGGGACTGGGGGCCCCGCAGCTCGCAGTGCTCACGTGGAGCCACCCTCTCTTCCCCCAGAGCTCTTCCCCACAGAAAAGCCAGATGGGACACATCTTTGTGCCATTCTAAAGGTTTTCTGGTTTGTCCATGTGGTTAATTTTGCTCTCTCTAAATCCCCTATAATTACACATTCTTTAAGTATTTTCTTTAAGTATTATGAGAAAAGTTCAACACGGCAGGAATTTTTGCCTTTACTTAGAGGGGGGAAGGGGCTGTGCCTCGGTCTTATTTCTCGGCTCTGGAGAAGCCATGATGAAGGAAAGGTGGTGGGAAAGCTGCTTGGTGGGATGGCCGGGCTAGGAGGGGGCTTCTCAGGCAGATGTGGTCGGAGGAAGGATGGAGCAGCTTCTCCTCACCCTCACTCACACACACAACCATCAGCCAAAAGCCAGGAGCTGGGCTCGGAAAGGTGGCCCTAAAATTGTTCCTCGCACCACAGAGCCAAGAAATCTTGGTTTTCCAGGAAATATATTAAGGTTGCAGCAAGATAACTGACAGACACCCCTGTTACGGATCCCCAGCCACGCTGGTGGTCCCAGGAAAGCTCTCAGTGGGGCGCACGACTGCAGCCGGAGCTGCTGGATGGAAGTCCGCGTGGTGGCATGTCGTGTCTCCGTGGTGGAGATGCGCACGGTGGTCTCCTCCTCACCCCACTCAGGTGGACGTTACTGACCCCGGCTGTGGCGGAGATCGCCGCCAGCCCTTCTGTCATCGTGAAGCGACCCGAGTCCCCTAATTTGATTTAATTCTCCCCAAATGCTGTATATTTTGTTTTTACTTCACTGAATCATTTCCTTAAAGTTTAATCCTATCCCCTCTGCTGCCTTTTTGGGGGCTTATGTGTAAAAATAACATGATGGAGACTTATTTTAGCGTATCTTTAACTAACGCAGCGCACGTGGCACTGAAGAACCTCCTCGGGAGGTCGGCCGACCGACCGAGTCCAGTGCCGGCTGCCCCCCACCGTGAGCTGGCCGTTTCTTCCCCAGACCTGTCATTTGTGCCATAAAATTAATTCAGGATGTTCCGGAGGACAAGGCCGGGCTGAACTTCGCCATCCTCTCCCGCTTCGGACGTTGAGGCTTGGCCCGGGGGTGCCGCAGCCCAGCGGGGCACGGAGAGCACACGCCGTCGCACTGCGCTCGGATGTAAGAGCAGGGGTTTTTCAGAGTTCATTATGGGGAAAATAAGAGGGAGAATGAAATTAAAGCTTTTCTGTGGGACTGGACATTTGAGAATGTAAGGGAAAGCAATCTCCTGAGCTCTGTTATGGGCTACTATGGGTGTTTTCTGCCAAGATTTACTGAATCTTCAGGAGTTTCTGTTTAAAAGATTGTATGTTAGAAAAGGAAATATTTGTTAAACTGTTAAAAAGGAGTTAGTTAATAACTCAGATGAAGTGATAGTTACATTTACAAAAATTAAAGTTGAATATTGCAAATTCCAGTGCTCGTAGAACCCAAACTGACGTTATTCCAGCACACAGAAGGGTTACTCAGCTCACGGTCACATCCACTCTGGTTCTGGCCTGTGTATTAGCTGGAGCACTTAGACACTGTTTTATCACAGCTTTAGCACTCCCCCATAACAAACCTTCTGTCCCTGTCCGACAGTGGCAGCTGTTTGCAGCACACAGTACCATCCATAAATTTTGGGTTTCTTCCAATAAATGGTATTATTTGCACATTGGAATATTAGATATTAGCACGCATTTCTTCAGCGCCAGGTTTACCCCTATTAGATTTGAGGCAGCATGTACGTTTATATTTACAACATGACAAGCAAATAGGCTGGGATCTGAAAAAAAAACCCCACGCAGATTATTTATTTACTATTAATGGTGAGGTTGGGAGACTGAAAAAAATGCAAACTGGGCTGTGAGCCCTGGAATAAACAATTAGTAGCATGTGCAAAGACAGTTAAATCAATCTTAAAATATATTTTTCCAAGAGAGGAAGGATTTTGAAAGGGAAGGTGTGAGGGCAGATGTGGTTGGTGCCACCAAGGCTGGGAGGGGAGCGCGCAGGGGGACAAGGGACAGGCCTGGGGTTTGCTGCTTCGCTGGCTCCGGCTGCAAGGGGAGAGGAGTTACACCACCCGAAAACAGGGGTGCAGCCCTCGTTACGTTCCGCTGCGGGGGGAAGAGAGGCACCCAGAGCCATCTGCAGCCTCGGGTACGCATCCTCTAACTAAACGGGGGTGAAGCAATCGCTGAGGCTGCTCCGGGAGTCAGGGCTTGTTTCATGGCACACGAGGATGTGGTGCCGCGTCTCTCCGACTAGAAACTGCAGGTTTGCAAACCATCTTTTATTCCAAATTCTAAAAATAATCATTTTCTTGCCAACAATTTGTGAAGCAGAGGACAATTCTTTGAGGTTTCTGCTAGAACTGAAGATGCCCTAGCACCAAATTCATAATTGCAGCTTTACCTATGACATCAGGTAGAGACATAAAAAACACAAGTATTAGATGCATAACTTGAGTGCATATTAAAATATTACCCCTAAGCTACAAGTCAGGTTTGGTTTGCTTTGGGGTTTTGGTTTGGTTTGGTTTAGGTAAATGCAAAGCAAATCTTGGCAAAACCGTGTGCGGATCGAAGGCAATTACGTCTCCTAAAGTCCGCCCCTAAAGTGGTTGGAAAAGTCTGTGTTTGGCATTTACCTGTGTGCTTTAACAGATTAATGGACAGTATGGAAAGATCGTTTTCAAGTTAAGCAAACATTTCTGGCATATTGTATAACACTTGCTTTAAAATTAAGTTAGTTATTCTGAACTTCATGCCAAATGATTATTTGCTCGATTTTCTGATGACGGTAATACGTGACATACCGTCACATAATTTGGTAAAGACAATAAGATTACAAAGCCCAAGAAGAGTCTGAGTCAGTCTTTGACAGATTAAAGCTCTCCAAGTCCCCTAAAACCCCTTCTCTGACATATTAGTTTGACCTAAACCCTCAAAATGTTCCTGATTATATCATCTCAATTGGGCTTTATTTTCATTTTAGTTTTCATTGTAGGAAATTAAAAAGTGTTGGTTGATCCCTGGCCAAGTTCTTGAAACGTGTTGCAATGCGAAGGAAATAAAAGATTACTCGAAATACTTTTTAATAATATGTCATGTCAGCAGAGATAAAGGTTCACACTCCATGCCCTCAGCTGGCTTCTATCAGCGCCGGGGAGCCCAGCCTCGGTCCCGTCCGGGCTCCAGGAAGGACCTGCCGTTCACCTTGCTTTTAAATCACGAGCTTATGCTGTTATAATTACGAACATGTTTATGAAATTTGTTTCATTTCTCTTTGTAAGAAGAAATAAAGATCTGCATAGGTGGGGTTGATCCTGCCTCGGGGTGCGGGCAGAGCGAGATCTGCTCCCAAAGCCTCTTCCCCTGCATTCTTCTCTATCCACTTCTTGCCCCAATGGATGGGGATGGCTGTGGGATGATGTCCCAGAACAGCCCCCCTGAAGCAGGTCAGACACTCCTCCCGCAGAGGTTTTGGGTGGGTGCCTCTGGACGCCCCTTGCATGAGGGAAAAGACACCAGCAAGGCTTGGGGCTTGCAGGGGCTCCGCTGGTGGGCATCGGTGGAAGGGGAGGGTTACACGGGGAGAAACCAGCCCGAAGTTCGGCTCATGACACGACGTAGCTGGTCCCCGGATTTTGAGACACTTTGTAAAGGAAGAGAAGTACCGTTATCCTTGATGAATGTTAAATCCAAAGGTAAGCAGCCCTTCTGAAAGCCACGCTGGGAGATGCCTGCAGCTTGTTCCAGGATCAGGCTATCTGCTCTCCTGCGTGACCCCAGGTACACACAGCCCTACAAAAGCCCAGGGATGCAAACACAAGAACCATCCTTCCGTGAACTTACTTTCCAGCTCACGTGCATCTGTCCCAGCGGCCACTGTAAACCGTGTTGTTCATTTTCCACCACGAGCTCAACAGGAGCTGGATCTTTCAAAGCCCCATTTGCAGATGAGGGTGCTAACTTTCCACTCCCGAATCGGGCTGCAGGCACCGTGCACAGGGGGAAAAGCCTGCAGCCAGAAAAGCGGACGGCTTTCAACCGGGTGCCCCAGGTTGGCTGTTCAGCACCTATATCTGCACCCATCCGCTTCCTCCAAGGCCTGATCCTCACACAAATTCCTGTTCCGCTGAGATACGCCGGCAGTTTGGTGTATAAACAGGCATTAAAAGGTATAAATGAGTATACATGTGTATAAACGTGTAAATGAGCATCGATGTGCAACCACCCCGCCCCATAAACTGAGTAACGAGCATCCTTGGAATGGGGATTTGAGGGTAACGGTGTGAGTCCGAGGCATTTAAAATACATATTTGTCAAGAGTCTTGCCAGATAGCGGCTCTTGGACGTTTGGTTTTGGTTGTCTCCACAAGGACAATGCAGTTTTCACCCTGCTGCCAGCCCAAGGCGTGGAACAAATGCATGTACCAGTGTGCAGGCCCTAACAAATACGGCAAGAAATCCTGAAAAGTGAAACATTTAAATAAACCAGTGCCCAGAAGTGTGATGGGGAACACTGCCTGATCGAAGCTGCAGCTCCCGCACCCCCCCAAACCTGCTTTCTCAGCTGGCCTGTGAATTTTATCCCTTTCCACATTTTTTTCCCGTTAAGGCTCATCTATCCTGGCTGACCTCCCCGGTGCAGGGAGAGGTAGCGGGGCGAGGGAGGCAGGCGGGGGAGGCGGACACCCACCCTGCTCAGCCCGAGTACCACCGCTGCCCCAAAGGAAAAAGGGGTCCGAGCCCCGGAATCCCCTTTGGAGCGGGCTCCGGGAGGGCGCCCGGATGGGAAATAAATCAGCGTTCAAGACTTTGCAGTGTGGGGGGCGAAAATCGCCGCGTAAATCAGCGCAGCCCCTT
>NW_010243658.1:0-474 GCF_000690775.1 Eurypyga helias | reverse complement strand
GGAAAGGAAAGGAAAGGAAAGGGCACCAGAGATTTACAATTGGTTCAGATAATATTGCTTCACTGGTTTCACTTTGTTTTGTCCTCACGGAGAATGCGGAGCCGTGGATCAGAACTCTGCGCTTGCTTCGCAGCCAGGCTGCATCTCACTCACTCACTCACTCATTCAACACTTTTAACAACACGATAGCAACACAATAACGTATGTATATTTGAGGCCTAGCCCAACAACTTCATAAAAATATTAAGGCCTTATTATTTAGGTGTTATATTAATGTCAGTTTGTATATTCCTTCAGACAACACACGGTACTGGATTTTTACAGCAGATGACAATAACCGTGGCTATACCAAATACAATTCCTGCCACCACGGTCAGGAGAACTCAATTTACCCTTAGTCAGGGTACGAAGCTTACAAGCTGTGCTGGATTCAGCTAGGAAAGTGTTACATATCTTTACTGTGGCTGCTAGGAA
>NW_010243657.1:0-3955 GCF_000690775.1 Eurypyga helias | reverse complement strand
GGGGGCGGGGGGGATATTAATTAAAAGATGGTTCTAGTATAAAATCTACATTCTGTAGGAAACAAAGAAAAATTGATATTTAAATTATTCTTTTTAGATGTTGACAGAAAAGGTGTTCCTATTGCACCACTTGAACCCCATACTGTCACCAAACTACAGAAGAAATGAAAATATTATGCTGTTATGTTTATGATAAACACTCATCTATTTGTTCATTCTTTACCCTTAATGTTTTATGGAAATTAATGATACTAAATTCCTCAAAATAGAGTTTCAGAGACTTCAGATGAGAATTCACCTATGGCTTTCACAACCTACTTATAAAGCTCTGTTTATTCATTAATGAAGCTTTATAAGTTATGATGCAGTACTGAGCAACAATAATGTGTCATATTCCTTAGTAGCTCAGCTGCAAACCTGTAAGAGTGCAGTTTAAATGTAGCAAGGCCCAAAAACAACATGCTGTCTAAAGAAAAGGAAAAAGGTTATGGTGTCACCTCATGGCTAATAAACTAGAGAAACTATAAACCATATAAGTGATTTCACAGAAGACCTGATATGTGTAAAGGCACCCAAGGAGATGGTCAAAGCACTGACTCTGAGAACAGGACCAAGAGAATGCAGTTGTACATAGTGTGGGGTTTGTGTGGTGGGGGCTTTTGTTAGCAGGAGAGGGGCAACAGGGATGGCTCCTGTAGGAAGCTGCTAGAAGCTCCCCTGGCTCCAAGCCTGCCCCAGCTCTAGTCACAGCCAAGCCCACTGTGATTAACAAGAAGGTACCAGAACATGTTATGGATTGATGCACATAGAGGAGGACTTAAGTTATCTAGAGAAAAGTGAGAACTACATGACAACAGTTACTGTGTGCTTAATGTTTCTCAGTTTCTTTCAAAGTCAAGGCCTTTGAAAAGTATGCATGTTCAAAGCAATATGAACTTTAACTGATTAACAGCTTGAAGAAGCAAGTCTTCCTAGTTGGTTGCAAAAGCTTCTCCAAGAGTGAAAGGTCATTCCCTGTTTAGAAAATTTTTCAAAAACCACTACTACCTCTACGACTTTCTTTTTGATGTGTTTTATTTTCCTTACTTGAACGTTTCTGTTAGAATAAGCTATCAGTAGAATTCTTCTTTGTTCCTAAGAACAAAAATCCTTTGACTAGTTTCCACTTTCAATTTCAAGAATAGTTTTCTTTGAGGTGGAATGCCTTTGAGTGGAAAATGAATTTATTCATTAAATGTATCAGAAATTAAAAAAAGAAAATACTTGCAGTTTAACTTTTAATCTGTTCTTGGAATTAAGTGAAATAATACATGTAGTTATGTTTTAAGACAATTAACTAGTTTAAATTTATCTTTGCCTTGTGTTTAATGCCTTCACCAATCTCACAGGACAAAAATCCATGATTATGAGCCCTTGTCCTATGTCTTTCCTTGTAGTAGAATCATTTCATGATTTCATTCTTCAGCTAACCTATCCTATAACCTGGAATAAATATAAGTACAGTAGAGGGAAAGGAGGAAGTATTATACTGCTGCCAGCACTGCCCATGATGACAGAAGTTATGAGGCACAAGAAAAGGGAGATGCTGTCAAATCTGTCTGAGACCATTTTGTATGTTTCCAGTTCTGTACTGGATTTGTAAAATACAACCATGAAAACACAATCCCAGACAACTGCAAAGAAGCTTCAGAGTGCTCCTTGCATCATACATCAAAGATTATGTACATTTTAAGCATTACTTGGGCATACAGGCACAGAAATCCAAAACTGAACTAGAGTTAAAACTGGGAATGAATATGGAGGGCAGCAAGAAAAGCTTCTACTGCTACATGAGCAGTAAAATTGCAAAACAAACTGTGGGCTCAGTGCTAAACAGAGCAGGTGCTATAATGCCTGCATGGCTGATAAAGCTGAACTGCTTAATGCCTTCTTTACTTCAGTCTTCACCTGCAGTGTGTCCTACATCTTTGTGCCTATAGACAAGATTCAAGAAGAAGAGTCATGCATCTCTTGTGAAAGCTTGACAAATGGTACCTGATGGGATGGATCTGAGAATGCCAAGAAAACCGTTTGATATTATTGCATGGTCACTCTGTATTCTCTTTGGAAGACTGTGGAGATCAGACAATGTCATTGACAGGAGGAGAAAGGCAAATGTTGCATCCATCTTCAGAGACGACCAACCAGTCTATCCAGGAAGCTACAGGCAGGTCAGCCTCGCTTTTTAAGTTGGGAAGATCATGGAAGTAACTCTCTTGAAGCTTGAAGCTTAGTCCTGGCCATACAAAGGGGATGAATAGCTTGCTTCTTTAAGGAATCAAGCATAGGGTTATCAAGGCTATATCATGCCTTATCAACTTGTTTGCTTTTATGATGAAATTACTGGATTTCTAAATGAAGTGGGAGCAGTGGATGCTGTTTACATTGACTGTTCCAAGGCTTTTGATAGTCTCCAGTATGTTCCTCCTATTACAAGTTCAAATGGTCTTGGTGAGTGAACTAGCACATGGGTGAAAAACTGGGTTGTGGGTGTGAAAATCAGTGATTAACCAGTGACCTGGAAGAAGAGGCAGAGGTTACCCTCAGCAAGTTTGCAGACTGTTAAGCTAAGCAAGGGAGATGGCTATGCCCTTGTCTGAGGCTTAGCTAAATTAACAGACCCTGAGAAACTACTGACCATGTCATGGGCAATTGCTGGCCATACTAGATAACAATGGGAGAAGTTGACGAAAGTTCCAGATGGTGCCAAGAGGCAGGTTTCACAGCTGGATAAAGCAGATTTCTGTAGGAGACAGCTGAGCATCACAGCTAACAGGAGGGGAACACTGGGGATCTTTCATGCAAGCCCAACAGCACCTGGGTAAATGTCATATCACACAAGGTCAAGATTTCAAAGCAACAACCAATACCAAATGCCAAAGTTGCGTATGGGTATGGACAAAATTCCACAAAATTTCCTAAGAATCAAAGAATATAATTTCTGTCTTCCAAAAATTAACTTGTGATTGGATGGGTGTTGCAAATAGTGATCACTGGATGGAGAGAGGAGTGAACAAGAAAGTATGAGAAACAGCCCTTTATGCATCAAGGTGAGAGAGGAAGAAGTGTTTTGACGTTTGTCTTGTTTCTCACTACCTATTTGATTTCTCAATAAACTAAGTGGATTTTACCTAAATCAAGTGTGCTTACCAGTTACCACTGTGAGCAAAGCAATCTCCCACAAGCGCTCTCGGGACAGGAAGAACTATGAGCTAAGAAGATGTAGAAAACAATCTAATTGTTTTGGAAGAAGGATTAAAAATAAATTAAAAAAAAACAAACCCAAACACAAAATCAATGCAAGCTAACATCATACTGAGTCATAGGATACCTCTGGCTAGAACAGAATTCTCTCATCCAAGGTCCTGCTCAGAGCACGTTCTGCTCTGTGGTCTGACAGGGTTGTTCAGGGCTGTATGGCCTTGAGTCTCCAAAATGTTCAAAGGAGGATACCACATAACATCTCTTGGCAACCTTCTCCAATGCTTCATTTATCCTCAAACCAATTCTTTTTCCCTCTTATATTCCATTGGTTTAGAATTTACAAATTACTTCAAATGTGACTATTTACCCGCTGTATTCTCTGAAAAATGTGGCTTGTGAAACAATGACTGCATAAGTTTCTGTGCAGGATTGAGGTATTTTGGCTGAGGATTAATAAAATCCTAAAAGCAAAGGAAAAGGCAGATGTGTAAGTGCACATTTTCTCGAAATATAAGAGAACATGTAGTTTTTCTGAAAATGTTATTAAAGAATCATATGATAGTTAAAGATATGCTGACCTCTATTCCAGAGTTAAAGTTAACTTAAATTGCAGAAGTACAGTATAAAAATTGAATAAATGTTAACCATTTCTATAGAATGCTAAAGTTGCAAATAAGGACTTAAAAATCACAATAGCCCTGAAACAAATTGT
>NW_010243656.1:12915-23887 GCF_000690775.1 Eurypyga helias | reverse complement strand
CCGCAGCTGCGCTTGTCCCTGGCGAGGGGCTGCTCAGCTGTGCCAGCGCTTCGGGGAGGGGTTGCGGGGCCATGAGGCGTGGGAAGACCGAGATGGCCAGGAGGAAAGCCAAGTTTTCCACCTGAAGCTGGGGTTGAGAAGCCTGAGCCTTGGCAAATGACAAGAGAGGAAATCAGGCTTTGCGGCTGTGACAACCGTTCCTCTTAGCCGTAAAGGTCATTCCGAGGCGGGAGAGGCCGTCCCTGTCCCGCTTGCGCTCTCCCTTCTCTCACTGGCCATGGGGTCTGTGCCTTTCAAGCCGTGAGTTCACGCTTTATGGCCACATCCTGCGGGTTCTGTGCATTGCAGGCAGAGACAGCTGAGCTCGACACGGCCAGGGCCGTGCTGAGCATCCTGCAGAATCGGTCCCTGGGGTGTTGTGGCACTGATGGAGATGCAGGCAGCCGAGGCCGTAAAGTTACTGCCCTTGGGAATATTGCTTTTATTAGCCGTAAAATCGTTGTTTATGGGGAGTTTGGAAATGACACGAAAACATGAATGTGAGGTATGCAAATAAATCTTTCTGACAAAGTTGTTCACTAGACTCATTATTATGGAAATAAATTTAAAACGTGACTTTTCAGAGCTGCTGAAAGCCATCACTTTATAGAGCCTGTCACATGCCTCTCTGCTGAGGGAATGCCAGAATTTGGGGTGTGTGGGGAATGCTCTTCAGACGTTGCTTGTTTTGAAAGTCGTTTCGGTGAAACAAAGGCCACGGGGTGACGAGGGGGTCCCTGTTGTGCTGGAGGAGCCCGTTAGCTGCCGCAGCGGCGGGCGCCTGGCACGCTCAGGTGCTCTCCCCTCGTCGTGGCCCATTTGCATTCTGCGCAGAGGTTGCAGACCTATTATTGTGATGTTGCTCGCTGCATAAAGCCCAATTAATGAAAGGTTAGGATGCAATTAAAAATTGTAAAGTGTCCTTTGTTTCCAAGCGAAGCTTGTACTGCCGTGTGAGTTCCTGGAACACGCTACAGAATCGTTTCCGAAGACCATGGCAACTACTGTTTGTTTGTGTATCTGTGTGTTTGTTTTGACCCCTGCAGAATTTTGTGAGTTTCTCTGGAGGGATAGAAACAACACACCAGCCTCAGTTGACCGTTTACAGCCCCTTAACGGGTTTTTGCCTCTGCTTTTCAAGGGGTGTTGAATGTGGGAGTACCGAGCAGAACCGTGATGCGGACATGACAGGTACCAAAACTCCCCGCCTTGTAGGCAGAATTGTCTTCTGTGGTGATGTTACAGTGATCGGCAAGAAAACAATGGCTGGAAAAGTGCCGGATTGACCCTGAACAGACATCAGAAAATCTCAGTGCCGCCCCTTGGCTATCTGCCGGAGGTGACCTGTTCTGGTCACCTGTGGAAGTCAGGGTCTTTGAACAGAGAATGATTTGGTCAAAGCTGCCTCCAGATTGCTGTGCTATCGCTGTTTTGGTACGGGTGATGCTCTGAGGGACTGCACAAAGCTGTGCTGCTGCCCCAAAACGGGAGCAGGGAATTCTTTATTGGATGATTTGTGTGGGACAAGTTCAGGCATTTGCTGACTTGGATTTTACATCTGTAAAATGGAGATGTCATTGTTTATTTAGGAAGGCAGTGAACTTTAATCTGTACCATATTCTGACAGTCTTGGTGAAGCTGCGGAAATGTCATTTAAGCTCACTGCTCTTAAGTTACTTATTCCTTTTGTTCTCAGTCCAGTGACCACGTGAGCAGGTTTCTTTGCTGCGGTAAAAAACTTGTTGTTATTCCATTTGGTGTAAAAGTCAGGAGGAGTGTGCAACAGAGTTCCAGTTGCCTGAGCACTCTCAGCAGAGCTGCAAATGGCATGTATGTGTCTAACATCTGTAATTAAACTGATTGACCTTTCCATGTACAGGCTGGAGGGGAGAAAAGTGCTAGAGAAGATGGATTGAGAAGTGAATGAGATGCCAAAGTAAATCTCATTTACCCATCCCATGTGTCAATAGTGAGCTGGGAGAACATTAGTCTCTGAAATCATCTCACGTCACCAAAATCATCTCAGACACCAGCTGTTTGCTCTGCAGAGCTGTCACAGGGTTGCAGCCTCGGCAGCGCTACAACAGCCGTAGCAGCTGAGTTGTGCGACAGCTTCGCACTCAGGTCACCTCCCGTGGCTGCGGCACAGACCCTTCCCCTCTGTCTACAGCAGTCCCAAAACAGAAGCCCCAAATCACTGCTTGGTCAGGGAGAGAGAAGCAGCATGTGGCTCAGATGGAAGGAAAATATGACTATTAGGGAAGATGCACAAGATGAAAAAAAGCAGCAAGAGAGGCAGCTGAAATAACTGGCCCTTAGCAGCTCTTTTCTTCCTTACGTCCCGAAAAAGAGTCTTTTAGTCCTGCTAATTATGCCTCTAAGCTTGCACTGGCAAATACGTGGATGGGACAGAAGACGAGTGGTTTTGGGCTGTGCTCCCCCAGCCCCTCCCTGCTAGGCAGCCCTAAGCACTAAGGACAGGCTGATCGACGACTGAGCATGGTACTGCTTGTTCTAACTTTATTGTAAAGTCCACATTTGTCATACTTTTGAGAAATGAATAATGGGCAAAATATCTGTAAGTCCTGTTGTGTCTCTGACTGTGGGTGCACGTCAGGCTGCAGATCTTCAGGCACAGACCTGTCTAACAGCACGTACTGAACTCCTCTTGACTTCTGCAGAAGTTTGAACACTGAGAATGGAAAACAGTTTGGCAGAGGTGGGCTGGGCTGAGGAGAAAGACCCGTGCTCCTGCCATGTCTTTCCCCAGGGCTGCCTTTTCTGTAGTGAGTTTTGTTTTCTACCACTCAGTACCAGTTTCTTGCAAGAGGGATATTATTTTCTAATAGTAACACTTAAATCCCACTTTGCATCAGTGCCCAATCATTCAGGCCTTCAGCCTCCTATTTTAGGGTTATGTTTTATCAGATATAGTGGTGCAATTGCTTTTCACATCTTACACATAATCCTCAAGAATCTTTTTCATGCCCACTCAGTCTGATTTACTCCCAGCTGGATGCACGTAGGGTTATGGCTAAGGGGGCACTCTATTCACGGGACTTCAGAACTGCATACGGCAGATTTTAAGATGCCTGTTGAACCCGCTCTGGGCTGTGGCCTGTGACCGCTGCTCTCCTGATTTCTGTTATTTGCTGTGTTCCCACAGAAAAGTCACGGAATTTACCCGTTATTCCTGTGCTGTGGACATGTTTGTGGCGTGGGCTCCAGCTATTGCGTTATGCATCTGGCATGTAATTGCTTAAAGTGGACAGTCATCTTGTGGTATTTTATTAAGCAGTGACAGAGCTGCACAAGGGAAAAAACACGCAGTGAATAACGATTAGGCAGAGTGATTGTTTTTAAATTCCGAGGCTGGACTCTGCCCACTGACTAAGTGGATGATTTGTTGTTATTCCCTCTGACTCTCTGAGCAGAGCAGCCCCGGCACGCTGTCAGCTGGGAAGCTGGCCTGCTCCGAAGATGCTGAAGCATCTTACAGGAAGAATCTGTCTAATAAATCAGAGATTTGGTTGGTTTTATTATTTTCTCCTGTACTTACAAGTGGCTTGAACAGAGCTGCACAAATGTCTTTCAGAGTCCCTATTAATCCATATTTTTAAATGACTGTTCTCTGGCCGCCTGTGGTTGGAAACATCTCGCGCTGTGTGTGTGAACAGTCTGGTTTACAGCTGAGGGGGAAGCAGAGGCTCCTGTCTGGGAAAGATCACGTTACTTCACCAAGAAATTATTCTGAAATGGATGAAGATGCAGTTAAAACCGCTTAAAATTGCTATTCTGTATTTGGAGATGTGGCTGTGACTTTTCTCTGTGGAACAGATAGCGTGACAGATCTGGGGCTGTGACAAGTCGGGGTCTGGTGTCGGTGGGGTTCAGCGCCTTACTCCGTGGTCAAGCCACGATATAGATAAAGACAGTGAAAGACCTGCATGTTTACATGAAATCTGGGGTAGGTTTATCACTTTTACAGCTACTGACCAGAAGCGGCGTTTCTTGGCTGGATGTTTCTGCAGGTTTGTTATTTATAGTATTTTAGTATTAAATAATAAATCAGCGTCTGGGAAAGAAACAACTTCTGTTTGTGTTTTGCTAAATTGTTTTCAGTCTTTCCCTCTAAAGCAGGAAAACACAGACCTGTAGAACATTTTTTATTCTATCATCTAAAATTCTGTGTGATTTCTTTTCACCATTCTCTCCGTCTGGCTGTGAGAGGAGATTGAGTTCTTTGATACTTTATTTCGATGGCATCGCACATTTGGATGTGAGCCATTTGAGCTGGTTACTGATGGCCACTGCCAGGTCACCTTCTCCCTCTGGACCTCTGGCCCTTCGGCTCTGCGGTGGAGATGGTGCCTGTCTTGCAGCAGAATTGTAACTGGGACGACCCCAGTATGGGATGGGAGGGATCTCTGTCTGTCCACGTTTACCTGATCAAATCCCAGATAGCTGGGGACTTAGAGGTTTTTTCCATCTATAAAGTTTGTTGCCCAGCTGTTGGCAACTGCTTTCGGGTGTCTGGAAGAGCAGAGCACAGTGAAGAGAACTTTGGATCTCTCATATTTCACAGACAGAGCTGGAATCCAAGTCTCACTTGACACTGAGAATCCTGTACCAGGGGTTCATACGCCTAATTGACAGGTGGTCATCAGGTCCTTCCCAAACGCCTGCTGAAGTTGGCTCTGGGAAGCACAAAGTTATCCCGATTTTGCCTTGTGCACATGAAGAATTTTGTCCTGAGCTAGAGGGAGAGCCTTGCACAGCAGCAAAGATGCTGTTGTACTTTCGTTTATGTCTTTCCCCGGTGATAGGACTGCATGAGGGAAATGGTCGTGGCTGCCTAAAACCCCTTCGCCTTGTCCCTTGGCAGCTCTATCTGACCTTCAGTAGCCCATTACACAAAGCCACTGTGACAGCTCATGAGGGAGAAACATTGTCCAGAAACGCAGGACACAAGACATCCTACTTCTACAGCATGTTTTATGGTGTCCTGAATCAGCTGTGACGCCGACCTTCAGAGAAGGAGGTGGATCTCTCTGTGCAATCCAGCAACGAGGCTGAGAACAAGCTGAGCGATGAATTAATAGGACACATCAAGGTAAAGGGAAACTGTCTGCCCACTTCTACGTGGAGATGCTCAACCAGCACTGCCAGCAATCTCCTGCTCTTCACCGGGTTGCACTAATACTATCAGCATCCCTTCGTGTTGGGCTCTCTGTTGTAAACCCTGCGCAGCAAAGGTGCCGTCACTGCCTCGCAGCAGCGTGGTGCCCGCGAGCCTGCCCGCGTGCTGCCGCTGACGGCTTCATTTGCCTGTTTGCCTGCACGTCCTCCGAAATCGCTGCTCCAAGCGCAGGGAGCATTAGCTATGCTTATTTCCTACAAAATTCCACAAACCCTTGTCTGATGCGCTTTCAGGCACCAGTAGTTTTTGTCGTAAGTATTTCTCGTTGCAGATAAAGCATTCAGTATGCACAGACATCCAGATAAATGCCCTTTCTCTCTGTTTGTGATGATTTAAAGGCTGGATTGAATTCGTTGTATACTCAAGCGCTGTAGGTAGTAGATGTGCTGTCTGCCCACTCTGTTTTGGTATTGCCAGGGAAGCAGTTATTAATGGCTGCACACAAATTCCATCCAACAGTTTCCTTAAGTGCCTTAGCTGTAGCGCATCGAGTACTGGGGGCTGGAAAACGCCGCTCTTCATGGGACGTCCAAGGAAAGCACTAGTAAACAGGAGGGATGAGGGTAGGGCTCTGCGGAGGACTTGACACTGGAAGGCATCACTTGCCATAATGACTTTCCCATAAAAGCGGGGCGCAACATCTCCCAAATTACACCCCGACCTAGTCAAATCCAGAGCCCAGTTCAGCTGCCAGTGATGCTCGTTTTTCACTGGCGTGACTCACTGGCTGTAATGAAGTTACTCCCGATACACGTTGTGATCGGAGCGGGCAGATCCATTAAGAATTATTTACATAGCTGCAGTTGCAAGGGGCTGTCAGCGCTGGCACCAAGGCAGTCCTGGAAGGACGCACGTAGCCACAGCCTCGCCCGAGTAGTGGGTGCTGTGTGCTGCAGCAGCAAACGAACCCCCCTGGACGCAGCTAACGAGGCAGCTACAGACGCCTCCTTTGTTTCTGAGGAAAAATGAATCATAAAAGCTGCTGAAATTCATTTTCAGTTCACAGTGCATTTGGTGCCAGACTTTCGTGCTGCAATCATGTGAATATATGCTGACATGTACGAGCGAGCTGTGTGCGGTTTGTTTACCCTGTGATGTGCACTTGAGGGCACACATGCATAGGTTTAAATATGTATGTTTTTAAAGGCTGAACACCTGTTTTCGCCTAGAAATCTCCCAAATTAGCAGTTATTTTTTACTGCAAAGCTCATTCATTTTCCTTTCCCTTTTCCTCTTCAAGTATTTTTAGCTCTGCTCATATGATAACAGGCAAAGGATGGACAGTGGCAGTGTCTGAGGGTGGCACAACTACAGGAGCTGTGTAGTTTAAAAAATACTTCAGTATCTGCTGAAAATCTAAGAAAAACTCGTAAAAATAAATGCATGTGTTACTATGTAGAAGACAAAATGAACATTTAAAGATTTTAAAGTCTTTTTTAAAGATCTACAGATGTATCTGTAGTTCTATTCTCCTTTTCTGAAATCTCATTTTCCCCATTCACTTCCAAGCCAACAGAATTGAAAACTGTGCTAAACAGCATGTGGGTACATGATGGACCATTCCTTATAGCCTAGGTGCTTCAGGACTCCTACCTTCTCGGTAAGAAATTGTCCACAAGACAGTGTAGGCGTGAAATTTCCTTTGGGCCCTTTGGCAAGACCCCTAACTTGGCATCGTATCTGACATCTCTTTCCAGGCCACAAAAGCCAGGCTGGGGGTCTCAGATGGAGATCCGCAGAGATGCACCATTTCAGGAGCATCATTCATACAATTACAGAATAATTTTGGTCGGGAAGGATCCCTGGAGGTTACCTGGTCCAGCTCTGCAGTGTCTTACACGGAAGGCAGAACAGTCCTAGGTTAATGCCGGAGGAATGTTATTGAGGAATGTTATTAGGACACGTGTGTGTTAGCAAGTCATGTTGGCGCGTCCTTGTTTGTACCAGAATTTGTAAAGAAAGGTCAAAATGGGAAAAGAGCCTCTGCCATCTGTCGCGTTTCTGATCCATCCTGACATCTACACCTTTGGGAAGGAATCTGGCAACGAGCGTGACTTTGCTCTTGAGCTACAGATATGTCTTCTGTGTGTAAACTGATGGAACTGTTTACCTATGTTTTATCTATTCAGAAGGCTTCCCCTAGGCTGGAAATCAAGCTTGTTCAATAGAGCTCGTTAGGTAATGAGCTTATTCACTAAGCTCATTAGTGGTGGAATTCATCCTGCTCAGCCCTCTCCAGCCCAAAATCTTGTATCCCTTCAGCCCAGCTTACTACTTGTTTTGACCCTTAGCAAGAAAATGACTTTTACCTAATTTCATCTGTTTTGCGTATTTTCATTCAACAGCTGTCTTGCTGAATGAACGTTTCTATTATTTAATCTGGCCTGCTATTCCTCTGTAGCAGAAAAATGTCTAAAAGGGCTGAAGTCTTTTGCATCTCGCGTGCCAAGGCTAGAATATCATGCCAGCTCATTTCATGAACTGAAGCAGAGCGTCTGACTCAGTAGGACTCATCCTGTTACATGATGGATGCTCCCTGGATTGATGAACAGACGGTTGGGCAGATGTAAGTAGGCAGGGAAACGAAAGAGGCACCAAGTAAAAGTTGTGATTGCCTCCTGTGAGCTGACCGTGATCGCCCATCTGTACCCAATCTAGTGGTCTTGCAGGAAGTTTTACAGCACACACACGCACGGCAGAAGCTAGGGATTTCGTATTTTGGCTAATTATGCAGAGATCAGAGAGTGAGCTGGAAAAAAAGGAGATCTCGCAGGTGCAAAGCTGGGTGGGAGACAGGGTTTTAAATCTTCCTGAACCAACAGCACAACCGAAATGTGTGACAGTGAAGGATGTGTGTTGGCAATAATGCTTCATTGATTCATGTTCAAAGTGGTAAATTTAAGTCCTGTTTCTACTCTCTTCAGACACCAATTACTAGAAAAAGGCTCTCATGCAGCGGAGTAATGGAGGTGTCGGAGTCTGTTAAATCGACAGCAGCCTACTCCGATCTTCCCTCTGAAGAGGCAGAAAGAAGCAGTTGATGACAAAAGGCCAAAAAACTATGTAAACCTCAAAAGACACTAGACCAGGATTATAATTGAGAATGAGTTCTGAAATCAGTGGCAGAGAAAGGGTAGGTTTGTGTCTGCATTAGCAGGTGGTGCAGCTCAGCTGGAGCCGAGCTGGTGCCAAAGTCCAAGTGTCCCCACTGTACACATCCTGGGGAGGATTAATTTTAGACTAGTCCTAGCCTGGTCCATGGGCTGAACGCCCGTTAGCAGTAAGAGCACATTAGGCGCATTCCTGGAGTGCATCTTCCAGTCGTATTTCATCCAGAAGGAATGCGCCGAAATCTCTTTGCGCTGTGAGCCAGCCTGCAGCAAAGCCAGGATGGTTGAGTTCGCTTTCAAAGAGCGTTCCCGATCCAAGCTGAGACGCTGTAGATGGGCTCTAGGAGAAAGCAGCTCAGAGCAGCTCTCTCTCGCTGTTGCTTTCCTTTTGAGGACGCCGTTCTTCTGCCAAGCATGAGGTTGCAAGAATAGCTGGCTTGCATTATCCTTCCCAACAGAAAAATAAAGCGCTATTTTTGTTCCTGTCACAGTGGCTGTAATTAATATTTCAGGAGGATGGCTCCCTTGTGCTCCAGGTCATACAAATATAGAAAGAGGTAGGGATTGTTGATGACGTGCTGTCTCCAAATTACACCTCGAAAGTGCACGTAGAGCACACAGACATGGGAGCGAGGATTGTGGCGACTGGGTGAGAAAACGTGCAGAATTAAATAATAGTGAGAAGTGTTTTCCGTAGGACAGAGAAGAAATAAAGGGGCTAGCTGGTTGTGGGGTGAAACCTTGTCTCAAGGCCGTGCATTTAAATGCTGAAGGCGGCGAGTGACTCAAGGTTTTATCATCTGCTGTTTTCACATCTGATGTGAAACCCTGTATCTACAGGCAAGATGAGAAAACCAGCAGCAGTTTGTGACTTTTAGATGGCAATGGGGAGTCACATGTCCAGAAAGAATAGAGCAATAAGCACGTGAACAATAATTACCCGTAATAAAAAGCTAAGGGTGCTTCCCAGGGTTGAGGATGTGGGGTTTGATTAGCAGGAGCTGTTAGAAGCGAACCTGGCGGCTCTCACTGCTGCCCGGCTGGGAGGTTTGTGGGTGCCGGGCGTTATTGCTGTCGTGCCGCTGCGTTCAGCAGACCCCTACCCAGTGCACATTCAGGAGCAGCAGCTGCCTCCTCCGTACGTGGAAGGCTTACTACTTGAATTGTTTGACCTTGTTGTTAGGGGCCTCCAGAGCACCGCCGCACCACGACCTCTGCATCTCTGCTTAAGCGCAGTTTTCCAGGGCCCGCAGCCCGGTTCCGCAGGCCTACTCTCCTCAGAAGCAAACAATCCTTCTTAAGGGCTTTCTGGGGATGTACATTAGCCAAATTTCTCCAAGTCCTGAAGGCAAAAAGCTAAAGCTGATCTGTGTTTTAATTTTGCCGCAGATGGCAGGCCAAGATGAAAGCAGCAGGCTTCCCCAGGCGATCGCTCGGTGGCTGTCCTGGACCCCGGCGGGGAAGAGCCTGCTCGGAAAATGACTTTGAGTGGCTGCCCATTTTGCTTTTATTGTTGTGGCAGATGCTTTTATAGGTGAGAGATAATTCATACGCAGAGTGCCACTCGCCATCAAGGGGAGCGACAGCAGCGACTGCCAGCACAGCCCTCGTCCCCAGACCCAAACCCCTCACAGCCCTGCGCAGAAAGTAGGGAAAATCCACAATGGCGAGCTAGAACAAAAGAGGGAAATCATGGAAGAATGAGGGAAAGAAAGAGCCAGATGCTCCAGCATCATTTCTGAGGCTGCAAACCAGAACGAGAAGCCGGTAAAGACTTGCACCTTTTAAAGAAGTAATGAATCGTTTCCTCCTCTGGTAGGCAGTGATTTGACTTGCCACATGCCTCCTAGTAATTTCCCAGCAGGTTTTAATGTTGGAACAATGGCATTCTGTTAGATATTGATTTTAAAATAACTCTTCCACACTTACTTGTAACTTTAAGAGGTGAATTACAGCCCTTGAATGTGCTCTAATGTAGCAGTGGTAAACAGTTAAATAGGCACAATCTGTTTCAGCAGGCATTGCCTGTCCAGGAGAAGGCAGAGCTCGGATGAGCCCTGCCTGTCTTCCTGGTCTGCAGGACAGACATCCTGCACCTAAGGAAAATACTAATAAATTCACAGCGGAATTTGACAGAGGAAATACTTCTGTGCTGGATGTCGAGGAAGAGAGAGTGGGAGGGCAACGGATAAATGACCTAATTGTAGCTCTTCCCCAACTTCTGCGGAGCCGTGATGCTCACCGTGGGGTACTGCTGCAGCTGCCAGCACCCTTAGGTGAGCCTTGAGGGGCAGCCGGGGCTGACCCATGGGTCCCCTGACTGCCAGGGCCATGCACAAAAGCCCGTTGCCAGAGCACTGCCATGAGCAGTGCACAAACCAGCTGCTGGGTTCAGATCTCACCATTTCTGAGGCTGCATTAAAAATAAATAAAACTGCTATGTCCTGTGGTAACAGACAGGCTGGGAGAGTTGGGGTGTTCAGCCTGGAGAGGAGAAGGCTCTGGGAGACCTCAGAGCCCCTTCCAGTGCCTGTGGGGGCTACAAGAAAGCTGGGGGGGACTTTTTCCAAGGGCAGGGAGAGACAGGACAAGGGGTAACGGGTTTAAACGGAAAGAGGGAGAT
>NW_010243656.1:0-12819 GCF_000690775.1 Eurypyga helias | reverse complement strand
AGGGCCAGGCTGGATGAGGCTTGGAGCAACCTGGTCTAGTGGAAGGTGTCCCTGCACATGTCAGGGGTGGGGGCTGGGTGGTCTTTAAGGTCCCTTCCCACCCAAATCATTCTGTGATTCTGTGATAACGTGCTGTGGCAGTTCTGTCCCGCAGTACTGCTGTGTGGAGGGGGATGCAGGGTTGAAGGCACGGCCCACGTGAAATGCAGACGGTACATGGGTACTGCTGGAACCATGCTGCATTACGCAGGTAGCAGTGGCAATGTTCACCGAGCACGCTGCAGTGGGGGTCCAGCTGCAAGTGTGATGAGTGGCAGGGAAGAATGCTGGTCTCACTGAGAAAAGGGCTCTCTGATTATCTTACACTTTTTTGTATTTTTTTCTTCGTTTTTGTAGTGAGGTGGTCCTGCCACAGTGCCTGGGACACTCCTCTACAGCCCGGAAATAAGCTGGTTCTGGTCACAGGCACTCCCACATTCTGGTTTCTGCCACCCAGAATGCACAGATCCTTTAAGAAATAGCAATTAAAATGCCTCCTATTGTTTTCCTAATATTAAAGTGGGGCAGGAGTTTCATTCCCTAGTTCAGAGCTAAGAATGTGACGTGCCGATCCCATCGGCACCGCATCCGGGTGGAGGATTCGCCTCCGGCCGCAGCGGCTGCGGGCACGGGGCTCGCAGCAGCTCCCTCTGTGCTCCTCTGCTCCCCAGCTCATGCTGAAAAGCGACTGCGACTGCATGGGCTCTAATCAGCAAAGAGACGTAATTAGTTTTGGCTAATTTGTTGCAGGGCCTTTAACTTCCCCTTTCACTGCTTGCCGACTGTGGCTACTCTGTCCCTTATTTTCAGCTGATCTCTGTAAACTAATTACTCTTACTGGGTCAGCATTCTTACAAAATTATCATTTTATGAGACTAAAAATAGCTCAGATCCAGTCAGCAAGCCAATCACTTCCCTTCATCTCCAATGAAAATACAATGTTATCTTTAATCTGAATTTCTCTGGCACTTACTGCGATGCAGGCTGGAAAGAAAGGGGGAAAAAAAAAAAAAAGAGGAGCTTAGAAGAAAATCGTGAATCAGTTGCTATAGATGCATCTCTGCCAAGGTTTCCATTGGTAAATTTAGCAGTCACGTTATACTTTTAGCCAATACCATTACTGTGCCTTATTCAAAATAATTCAGTTCTCACACAACGAGTTTACCTTACAGGAAAGTTATTTTGTCTTGCACATACGTGCAATCGTTACGAATATCCAGAGCCACAAAAAGCCTAAGGAGAGAGAAATTTAATTTTTTTTAAGAGAGAGGAAAATCCAGTGAATTCCACTCGCTCTGAGAATGAATGCAGGTGCTTTAATACTTCTGGGGTGAATACAAATAGCTCAGAAATGAGATGCTGGCCTGAGATTTACATCAAGAGAGCGAAGGGAAAAGGTTCCATCTGTAGTGTCTGATAGAAAGACATTTGGCACACGATATCTGTAAATCCATTAGGAGAAGAAAATTGATACACGTTTTGTGTAAGATGAAGCTGGATTCAAGAGAATGAAAGCTCAAGAAAATGGCTTCTTTGTGTAGCTCCATCAATCCATTGTTTGATGGGACCTTCTGTATATTAAATTCCAGCAGCCCTTTGGCCTGTGGTTATAAGAATTGTTGACTGCGTAGGAAATGGGGAGAGTGCTGACATTTTAGCGCCTCGCTTTACAGAGGAAATATCCCACATCCCATCCATCTTTCCATCGATGACGTTAAATATGCAAAGCAGTGTTTCTATTAAAGCAATTTTTCTGATTCAGTTCAGTGGCAGTTACTGAAGTACTGACACGCACAATGTGATTACTGGGCCACACGGCAATCTTTCCGGAGAAGCCGGGCATGGCAGCGCTCCAGAGATGATTTATTATTTTCCTTACTTTGCAAACTCCTCTTAGTTTGCATGAAGGAGGGTGGATGAAGGTTACTATCAGCTCGAGTGCTTTCAGTCCTTGGCGCTGGAGAAACGACTGCAGAGACGTCTCTGCTCGCGCGGCAGCTAGCAGCGCTTGCAAGGAGCGTGCCCAGGATTCAGTAAGTTCACGCTAGGCCAGCTGCCAACAGTCTGGCCAACAGCAATTATCCCACGTGCTACTTCACTACTTAAATTTCATCCCGTTTGTCCGTGGTTGAATACCAAGAAAAAGAGAAAGCCCAAGAAATAAGCCAAAGAACGATGTTTCTTTCTGAGGGGTTGATCGGGTGTCGGTTCTCTTGCACTCGCTCTGACCCACATTTTGCAGGACCACGGGGTACCAGCCTGAACAACGATAAACCCAAACAGACCCCTACCCCAAATCCCTGCTCTCTAAGCGCTCAGCTGGTAAGAACTGTAAGAAATCTCAGATCAGGCTGTTGACATAACCAGGCCAGCACATCTGTTTTATTGACTTCCTGGCATTAACCTGGATCCTTAAATGAATTACATAGCCAGGACTGTGTTGTCCAAGTGCGCTGATGTGTATCTTCCAAGCTCATTGACCAGTGCAGCCGATTCTGAAAGAGGGATAGCGATCTTGAAACCATTCTGTTCTTGTGAATTGTAAGGGAGACTGTCCCACAGAAGATGGATTCGCCTAGGATTCCCCTGGGGGTGCTGAGCTGTGGGAGCTCAGCCTTCGTTAGGCAATAGGGAATCACACAGCGTATCCCTAAGCTCAAACCAGAACTAAATCCATCAACAGCCCCTGCTCCCTCGTCTGCGGTACCAAAGATCTCGGTGCCGATTCCCTCCAGGAGGCACTGCCGGTTGGTCACCTGCTTTAGGTGCTGGTGCTCAGCTCCAGCATCCCCCGGTCCGGGGCATGGTGCAGAGCCCGGCTGTGATGCTCTCCCTCGGGAGCCTCTCTGTGCCCTGGGATGGTGCGGGCAGATGTGGTACTCTGCATGTTCACAACTGCCAGCGCCGCAGGTCGCAGACAGCCCGGGAGTCCGAAACACGCTGCTGTCAGGTGAAATGAAACCAGCTATAAAAACCTTGGAAAAATACACACTCTGGGCAAAAATGGTGCGGGGTTTAGTAGGTCTCGGACCGCAGCCGTGTGTGTGATGTGTACTGGCGGGCAGAGAAACACGAGGCTGCCCCATCCAGAGCCAGACGCTATTTAATAGTGAATAAAACCAACCCGCTGGTAGGAAGGTAATGAAATTGATGATAATTAAACTCTCTTTACATAGATGTAAAACTGGTGGCTTTTGCCTCTCAAGGCAGCTAAAAACCGAGACAGGGACATGAATGCTAACGAGGGGAACCAGCACGATGCTGCTCCGCTGCTTTCGGCAGC
Organism: Eurypyga helias; assembly: GCF_000690775.1. Lineage (NCBI taxonomy): Eukaryota > Metazoa > Chordata > Aves > Eurypygiformes > Eurypygidae > Eurypyga > Eurypyga helias. Next base: position 9,497 of record NW_010243656.1, on the reverse strand, counting down.
GCTTGCATTTCCGAGAGGTAGAGTCCTAGGGGTCAAAAGCTCCTGCAGAATGAAGAAAGGGTGCTGGCAAAGCTGATGTTGATTGTATGGGTGTTTTGGACAGGGGAGGAGATGGGTAGGTGTTGGCCTCTTGAGAAAAATGTTTCTGCATGAACTGGATAGCTGATTTTGAATTAAATTTGAATAGTTGCTCCGGTAATTCAGATTGATTTAAGATGCATCCAAGAATAATGCTTCCATTATAAAACCTCCTGAGCAAAATTTAAATCGTGCTAAATTAAAACCAGCCTCTGTTAAACCAGGGCTGATGAGCAGAGCAGAGGGATCAGAGATGCAGGGTCAGTATAATTTAATTCCTTTGCTTTGTTTCCCATTCCAGAAACCCTGTTGTACCTATCTCCTTGGGTTGTTAAGTACCTAAGGAGCTTGCAAGTCGTCCTGGATTTCTCAAAACTGATTTGCAGAGTAACCCCACCAAAAGCAGTGCTTTCTATATTTCATGCAGTGCTTCACCTTCAAGAAAAATGTGTTTTTATTGCTTTTAATTTATGAGTCAATCTGGAAATTCATCTGTATGCTAAAGATCCGTAGGAGTCTGGAATGACACAGCTGATGTACAGTACAGTAGGGGAGCTAATGGTTTCCTTATGCTACCCGTGTTTGTTCTGAGTCAACTTTCCCTTTTATATAAATAGAGCGAATTTTTTAACGTTGTAATAATATGGGAAAAGTTATCCTGCATGTTTCAGATCACTTTTACAAAGCACTCTGTCACAAGCAGTGGTGGAATTCCCGTGTCGGGGAAATACTCACTTACCAGGATTTAAATGTTCCAATGCTCAAGACAAAAACTATGTATGTATGCATACAGGACTGAGCGCAAACCCCTTGTGCTTTGCAATCTCGTGGTTTAAATACTGGCTGATTTCTTTACAGCAAAGGGTAGAAACTGTTTAAGATATTTAGGAAAGCTCTTGGCATTGCTGTAATGCAGGCAGCGAACCGGCAACCGCTGCCTAGGCAAAGTCTGAGCTGTTAAGAGGCGCGTTAGAGACTTTGATTGCATTTTTGGTGGTGTCTGTGCAACAGGAATTGCCAGTACTCTCGTTGGTAACAAGATCCTTCCAAGCATATTGAAATGACTTCTGAGGAGAGATGTACATGAAGTATTGTATGAAAACTCCCACAACATGTGGTGGGGGTCAGGAAGGTTCAAATGACCTGGCGCCAAATGTTTTTGTGTCTAGAGTTCATTCATTTCTCTGCCATGATGCCAAGTCATGGGTCAGAGCTGGACTGGTGCCGGCTCCACCGGCGCTGGCCTTGCATCCGTGTCTGGGACCCCACCGCCATCCTGACCAGCTCCAAAAAATGCCTCCCCAGGGGGTCCAGTCAAGGCTCTGTGAAGCTGGTCAGGCAGGAACTAGATTTTTGTGGCTCGTAGTAGTAACTTTGCTTCCCAGCCCAGGTTTTGGGCAAGGCAGGGGAGAGTGTTTGGCTTCAGGGCCTTGGCTAAGGAAGCGCTAGGTACCTGCTGGATGTGGTTGTGGGCAGAGCGCAGGGGTCTTTGGGGTCTGTTATTACCGAGCTCTCTGAACTTCTTGTAAGTCTGCGACGTGACACCAAACTTACCTGACAGTCTATTTGCTCTAGACACCTATCTTAATTAAAACCCTAGCCCCCAGATCAGTAAGACTAGAAGCTGAAGCTTTAAGGCTTTGCTAGTATTTCACGGTCTCTTTCCAATGAACTCTTGCAAAGCCGTGTTTAAATGTGTAATTTTTTAAATTCTTGTCAACTCATTGAAGGCACTCATTCATCTATAATTTCTGTGATTACAACAGATTGAGAACACTTTACAGTCCTCAGGAGCACTCTGGTCTGTCTAACCACGCGTTCCGAAAGGAAGGGGAAGAGAACAAAAGCCGCTGCACTGATGGGAATAGAGGCTCAGTTGCCCTACAGCACATTTGGGGAGCATTTCTCCAAGAGGGTTCCTTCCCAAGCAACACTGCACGCTGCCGTGACCCCAGCTTCCCTGTCACAAAGATACCCCAACGTACGCGTGAATGTGTGCGAGCGTGTGTAGGTAGAAAGAGAGGTGTGACCATGACTGACCAGAAACCAGGCAAAAGAACCAGATTTCCATCCACTTTCCCCTTCTGGAGAGGATGAGCCTCCCAGGGTGGGTGTCCGGCTGAAGCTGCTCACATAGAGTGCTGGGAACCGGCCACTATGGACCGGGCAGAACAGGGAAGGCTGAACCATGGGGTGAGGGACCGCGGGGATCTAAAGCCCAGCTTGGATTTCTAAGCAAGCGCTGACTGTTTTCCAGGGTGAGGCCCTTAGCTTTCACCACACAAACTTGCCTACTTTGCTTAGATGTTAAAGAAGGAGGAAAAAAGGATCTTTGGGTGACTATGACAAACATGCTCTACTTTTTCACTTAATGAAGAATTTCAGACTTGCGGCTGTCATATGCTCAGATTCTACGCCTTTCTGACAGCTGAATTACGATTTTAATAATTTAAAAGTGCTACTGTAAGCCTGCTCATGTATAATAGGCACAGAGAAGTGTTTAAAATCCAAAGCAGTTTAGAGAAAAAAGTGGTCACCATATTACAAGAATGAGAATGTTCTACATCCGAATATTAAACTCTGCAAACTCTCCAGTGGGAAAACTCTTTGCAGAGTAACTGTAAACTTCATATATTGCTCTGCTGTGTGGAATTACGAGATTGCATTCCACCGTAACTTTGTGACTGCCTGAAGCAGCAGCCTGTGATGTCTACTTCTTTTACATAACCCCGTCAGGGTGAGGGTTTGGACATTCTGTTTACAAAGGTTTTAGTTCAGAGCCACAGAAGTGCAAATCTGTAATCTTAGTAGAAACATCTGTAAGACTGAAATGAAATGTAAGGGAAAAAAGTACCCTCCAGGCTACATTTCCTTTGCTTTGATATCATTATCTTTGTACCTGTCCATGGGAATGTTTGAAATTCTCCTGCAACTGCTACAGCCTACTCGTCTTATGTTTTTTAAACTCACAACTAAACACAGGAAGCCCGTATCCTGCTCAATTAAGTAAAAACCAGATCACGTCCTGGAGATCAGGGAGTATTTTCAGTACATTAGCCCACAACATCCATTTGAATTCAGCAAATCTATAGTTTCTGGTACGTCAAGTGAAGAAACAATGACCGACATCACAAAAAGAGACAAGTACATCAGCAACTCTGTGTAAAATCTATGGCTCGAATGAATGTCTGAAAAAAACATAAGCTCTAGCTGCCAGCTCCCTTGCACTCGTGCTAACTTCTCCTGCAGAAGGAGTGCGAAACAGGACCTGCTACTCCACAGCCTTGCTCCTCCTGCACTCATTTACCATTGTGCCAAACATTTGTCAAGTGGGTGTAAGTGCTTTTTCTGTTTTATACAACTCCACATAAGCATAAATTGCACAAATTGTAAGGCAAAGAACAATCAAGCCCTTAACAGTTCCAGCCCCTTTTCAAACATGCACCCAAGAAAATGCTTAGGAGTAACTGAAGTCAAGCTCCTACTACATGCTTGCCTGCTGCTCGTTAAAAGAAAAAGTAATACTCACCCCAGTGTTGTCATGGTTACAATAGTGTACCAAAAGGAAGCAGGGATACTGGTGAATTTGCTTGCCGAGGACCCTTTCTCTGCATAAAACATCACAGTTGCAAAGATGATGATTGCCATAGTGAGGGAAAAGAGGAGAAAGCCAAGCTCGGAGGCACAGCTTTTCAAAGTGTAGCCCAAGATTCTTAAGCCTTGGGAATGGCGAGAGAACTTGAAAATCCTGAAAACCCTAAAAACCCTTAGTGTCACAAAGGCTCCGCTGACATCCTCGTTGTTGGTCATCACCAAGCCGATGTAGTACGGCATGATGGCCACCACGTCAATGATGCTCATCACACTTCTAATGAATCTGTAGCGACTTGGGGCTGCAAAGAGTCTCAACAGGTATTCAACTGTGAAAATCATCACACAAGCTGTGTCCAAGCAAAAGAAAGCCACAGCGTATCTTTCCCCACATGGAAGCTCCTTGTTTCCAGGCACCGTGCCACAAGGGACAGTTTCCACGACATTAGTGATGACAGAGACAGCAATAAAGAAACCGGTGACATAGTAAAAGACTAAGGCTAAGGTGCTGGTGTGGGGGTTCTCGAAGGCTCGCCACATGGTCTGCCGGAAGCTCAGGGATGGCATGGACCCTTCTTGGTTGTTTTCTGAGTCATTGTCATCCATCAGCCGCTCTGCATTTTCCCGCTTTCTGTCTTTGTACTCTTCATAGCAGCAGTCCCCAATGATTTCAGGGAGGATCCCATAGAAGGCAAGCTCTTCGTCATAGGCAGAGATACACTCGTACCTGGGATAGTGCAGCTTGCCAGTTCTATAAAAATTTAAGATGCACCTAAAGACCTCGGGGTCCCGGTCAAAGAAGTACTCCTTAGTGTCTTCATTGAAGAAGAACTCCTTCTCGGTGCTGCCCAGGAGCGTGTCTGGGTATCTCTCCAGTGTAGTCCTCCAGGTCTGGAAACGCCTGCCACTCACATTGAGAATGATCAGCTCATCCTGCCGCTTGTTTTTCTCCGTTGGAGCCAGTGGCATGGGACAGTTGGCCACTGGCATCCATCCTATGGCGGCTGCCCTGGCAAAGGGCAACCATGCTGCTACGCCCGCTGCCATGATGACCCCAGGCCTTGTTACTGGAGAAGACAGATAGGCTGCTCCTGAGACCCGCTGGAAGTCAGATCAGTTCCATCTAAAACAGAGAACAAAATAAAAACACAAGACCCAGTCAAGCGGGGTGTCTTGCCCCATTGAGTTAGAGGCAGGTGCGAGTGCATACACCAGAATTTAAACCAACTGGCTTGCTCTCATCACCCATTTGAAGAATGATATTAAACAAGGCACATGATAATCAGCTCAGCGAGGTTATGGCATTATTATAGATTGAAATTTTGAATAGCAAATGATTCCTCATTAAAAGCATTTTAAAAGTAGCATAAACACACTAATTTATATTTGCTTCCTTACAAACAAGTCTAATCCGTGATTCCCCAGGTGTAAGCCTCGTGTGCTCATCAGTTCATCTACAGCTGTCAAGAAAGAGCTGGGAACTCGAGTGAAATTAGCTGGCACTTCACCCTGTGAAACTGTATGCCATGAAAAGCCACGAGTGGACCAAGCTGGGTTTACAGTCTTAAAAATGTTCAATATGTACTGAATCTTGCTCTAAGAACATTTTCAGTTGAAAGAAACAGAAAAGCTCTGGTTTTCATTAGTTTTCTTCCACCTTTAATTAGAGACCTGGCCTCAGACGCAGTCGTTCACTGGTCTCTCTCATTTAGACTTGGGTTTTACTCGTGTGAAATATTACATCCCTCCGCCGGACCAGAGGAAACTGCTGACTTGCAGGGAAACATTGCTCAGAACACCTGAGCAACAGTCAGCTTGAATCCCAGGCGTGTGACCTGATGGAGTAAGCTACCGACTGAGCACCATGACCATCTGAAAGAGGGAAGCCTCCAAAGCTGGACAACCTTTTCCCAGCAGGACTATGCCTTGATTATTTCCTAGCTACCAGAGATGAGAAACACCCCAAGTTGTCCAGCTCTTCAGCCACTGGAAGCCAGCATTCCCTTGAAATCAGAGTAGTTACTGTGGTTCTGACCTAGCCAGGAATTTTCTTTTTGGTCTTTGGTCAGAGTTCTTAAATACTTAACTTTTGGTTTTACTTGTATTTACTTTCCCTTCCCTAATGTTTTTCCAACTCTGCCATAAAATTAGCTGGAGAAAGGTGCTATTATCATATAAGATGCAGGGGCCCTCTCAAAAGTCGATTTATCAATGGAACTTCCATTGATTCCACTGACTCAGGCCCTCAAATCCTAATTATATCCTCTGCATGGTATCCTTCTAGGCAGCTTTACTCTGAAGTTTTTTTAATTGTATGAAAGCTGCCTTTCCAGCCAGTGAGGCTGCGGCATTATTGATTTCAACAGGCCATCAAAATACTGAATAAAAAATGATGGAATCAATCTGTGGTGAAAATGCCTGAACTGCTCACAGAAATGCTCTTTCTCTTCAGGGCACATTAACATTCATCACCTTAATGTGGAGCATCTTTCTATGCAATTTTACTGTCTAAAGGACAATTGAAATCCCTCATGCAAGCATCTTACTGCTGCTGGAAGAGGTTTTGTAATTATGAAACATATAATAATCCATAGTGATGCTTATCCCAAGGAGACACTTTGCTTATATGCACGGCACTGGAGGAAACATCCCGCAGTATTCTCCTATAAAGGATTGTTCAATATTATTATGCACTACTTTTTCTCTCCCCACGAAGAGGGAATTTACTGCATGAATAGTGCCAGACTGACAGCCCTGGAGACCCAGCGCTTTCGTCTGCGCCGGGATGAGGCGGAGTGCAGCACTGCAAACTTCCTCAGCGCTACTTTGGAAACCAGCCCTGGTCTTTAGCTGAAAGGACCAGAGCTGCCCGTGTCTGGATCTTAACTTTTACGAAACGCTGCGTTAAGAACAGGACTGCAAAACAGGAGGCAGCAGAATTAGAACCATTTCATTCATTAATCACCCAAATATATACAGGCAAATAACCAGCAGATCTAGACCATGCATCTTGTCCCTCTTTTCCCTGCTGGTAAACTGTCTTCTATGCTTTTTGATTTCAATTAGCGACACCCCACAGTCATTCTACCAGGACTGATTGGTGATGTACGGTGACCTGACCAGCTCCAGTACACTTGGATCCTCATCTCCCCTGATTTCTCAGGGGAACCTCGTTAGAAATCTCTTCTGTACTTGTATAACTTTGGTTGCGCATTCCAGGTTACCTACATTAGCTCTGAGGCACTATAAATACTTCACATATAATTGTTCTAATAAAGCACTGGTAACTCATAAGTGACTTACACATTTTTAAATCAATTTTTTAAGATAAAATGGGTCCTTCCATGCTGGCAGTATATGTTGGGAAGCTATAAATAGCTATGAAACAGGCAGGAGATTAAAGAGGGAGAGGGGTATTCTTCTGTGGAAGTTTAGTTCTCATTTCTCTCTCACAGAGATGCAGCTGGTTAAGAAAACTCGGTGCACTCAGCCTCAATTTAAAAGTTGTATTAGATCTGTCCCACTTGATCCTCAAAATACGCAAAAGGAGAGTCTTTTTCAGGTATAAATTGCCTGTCTGTGAGGAAGGACTGAGAGGGAGAAGAGGTTTTGCTTTTCCTTGTCCATGAGTCCTTGGAACTCTACCCCGCCCCAAAATAAGAGACAGAAAATGAAGACAGGGGTAAGGCTGGATTTGTGCTTCAGAGCTGCACAAACTAAGTTGAGTAACAGGAATAGGAACTAGCTAGCTTATCTGAACAACACGGAAAGAATCCTCCTTTTCTGCATGCCTGGGTTTCGGTAACTGCCAACCAGTCTTTCTAGTCTGGAAAGCAACTGGCTGGGCAAAATATACTGCACAGTCAACAGAGTCTCTTCAGCTTGCACAGCAGACAGACACACTTTAATTCTAACGAGCATATATTTAGCTGTACACATATTTCTAATTTTAATTACCTTCATTTCTGCATGTAATTTGAAAGGAACTACTTAACAAATGATCGGTGCCCTGCTGCTGACGTTTAGAAGATCTGGTGCACAAAATAATCTGTCTCCTGAGTTAAACCAGTCGGCATCTACAGCAGAGTCTGTTTTCTTTAGATGGTTGTGAGGTTGGTGAAATGGTGCAAGGAAATGGGATAGAAAAGCTTGCAGCATGGGACCCCTGTCCCCCTCCCAGGACTCCCGACCCCATCCGAGTCCCTCCCCAGCCCCACTGGCTACCGCAGGTCGTCTGCGCTGCAGCCGCTTCGAGGGCACCGTGGTTTCATCCCAGTTTCACACAAGAACCTGACAGTCACCACTACGTCAGTAAAGCTCCGGAGGAAAACTTCAGAGCGCACAGTTATGTCTGTCCACCTAAAGGGTCAGGAAATAAACGATGGATTCTTACCACATCAGCTCCCACCAGCAATGCCGCACTTAATAAATGTCTCTTCGTAGTCTCACGAAAACGGAAACAGGGCAAAAATCTTACAGTGCTTCCCTTTCTGGAAGCAGACAGGGAGGATTTGAAATGCAATAAGCATACTGCGAGTTCTTGATGAGACACGGCTAGTGGGAGTAAAGAGCCTTGAGATCGTTCATTCTCTCCTTTCCTGCCCTTGTTGGGTCAGGCTCAGACAGCAAAGATCTTTTTGCTTTAAGGCAAAATAATGTCAGCCAAAGCTTCGGTATCCTCCGTCAGTCACGTATGCCTTCCCCTTCGCGATCGCGTCAGGAAATAAAACTTTCTGCAAATCATTCACTCCCTCGGTCCGTCGGAGAGATTTGGGAGCAAAAGCAACAGGCTTAGGATAAATGCATGCAAACTTCTCCCCTCCCTCCCAGTCAGCCCAGAGAGCCCCATCTTGCCGGCTCGCAGCGATGCCTTACCTGGCAAGGAAAGACATGCAGCACCCAAAAGTAGGGCTGAATCTGGGGAACAGGAAGGAAGGGGGAGCAGTCACTCCTCAGGATAAAAGGTGAAGTGTGCTGCCTGCCTCTTGACTCCCTCTCTAAATGCAGTCAGAAGCAATCAGTAAATGTGATCATCATTGTGAAAGTATATATAGAGAGATGACTAAACAGCTTCTCCCTCATTACTGCCGAGACGGAGGCTCTCCCTGCCTCTCTCGCCTGAGCTTGCTTCACTCTGCCCCCTCCCCTTCCAGCAGTGCTCGGAGCTTTGCTCTCGCTGCCTTAACCCAGCTGGCAACAGCACCCGGATCCCGGAGAATCCACTCTTGTGGGCAGAGCTGGGAGATGGACCCAGCTGGTCCCAGCGCGGCAGGCTGTCGGGCGAGACTGGGGAAAGGCGGTGGGAGCGAACAGAGGCACCGGCGAATGGAGTCATTAATGCACACCAGAGCCCACCCTGCATGCTAATGCGCCGGTGGTGGTGGGAGGGGGAGATGAAGGGGGCAAAAGTAGGGGATGAAGTTCACTGGTCCCTCATGGAGCTCCCTCTGTGTCCCTGACTCTCGGGCAGGCGGGGACCGTGCAGGGGAAGCACGGTAAAATGAGCTCTTCCTCCAGCATCACAAACCTACCACCAGCACGTTAGGGCAGGAGGCTATGTTTAGGAGTAAAAATAAGTAATTCAGACTCAAACCGATCTTCCCTTCTCTCCTTTTCCCACTACCTGTCCCCTTTCCCCCTCCTGATGTTCCGGCTTGCCCTGCTCCTTGGCAGCTCTTACCAGTCCTGTCTCCACACCACCTCAGCATCCCTCTTCCCTCCGCGGTCAGAAGTTGGGCTCCACATGCTCAGAGACCTGGCATCCTCGCTCATTTATCCCTTAGCGGTGCATCTCCATCACATAAATCACTCCGAGCCCAAACCAGAGC